>NC_071413.1:1035000-1112500 GCF_017976375.1 Cuculus canorus | reverse complement strand
GAGCTGAAGGAACAAAGACATTCTTCCACCACCCAACTATAACTGAACGAGACCTTGTACCAAGATGCTTCAGCTTATGATACCATCTGTAATACTACAGTCACATAGAAATCTTGTCATGGGTAACGGTGGCTAAAGGGAGCAGCTGATTCATTTTTACTTCACAGAGCATCTATGCGCAAAACAATCCCAGACTAAGAAGATAATAATAGATTTCCAGAGGTGTTAATTTGGGAGTCTCCATTTCATTTTAGTAGACCATGACTTCAAATCCAAACTTGAATGTAGACTCTTTCATTGAGCTCTTTAATCAAATTCATTTGTAAATTAAGCTACAACCAACCTGTCAAAGCCCATTAAAGAAACCTGAACAGAACTCTTCTGGAGCACACACTCTACACCACCACGCAGCACAGCGCACCAAGGCTCAGAGCCACACTGCTTTTCTCTGTGCCGTTCTGCAAGGCTGTTTGAAGCAAACATTGTTTTTCAATGGCCTACATCAAACGTTGTCCTGTCTGCACACCAAGAGGGAAAACATCCAGACAAAACCATTTCTTCTGCATCTACCAAGCTCATGACCATCTTGCTAATGCCCATGAGTTTTACAGCCCCTACAACCTTAGGAGCATACCCTGTACGGGGAAAACAATTGACATTTATCTTATCAGTCATTTATCTCACACCACAACCCAACTCCCTTCCAAAGACAGAGTGTGTATTTGTCAGTATTTCAAATACAAAGCAACTGACTAACAAAACCACCAAGAAAAAATCTATGCAATTCAATATCACGTAGGTTGTGAGGAAGATTTTGTTGATGTAGAAAGCTCTGACCTCCAGCAGCAGTGACCAAGCCTGAGATGAACTGCCAAATCGGTTCTTTCTCCTGCAGGGCTGCTGGGAGCACAGCTTTCTGCAGACACGTTCAAGAAGGGCATCAGGCATAGCTCATTCGCAACCTGGGCCACTGGACACAGAAAGACCTTCTCGGGCTTCAAAGCTGATATCTTATCCCCACCAGCTCCTTATTCCAAAGCTGTCTACTTTCTCAAACCCAACACCAGTCCATTTCTCAGCAGAGTATCAGAACAGGAAGGGAACAGTTTTCCAGCTCTAACGCCAAGAACCAGACAATGTTTTTCGTGGTCAAGTCACAACCCAGCACGACGCTGTAGCTGTGTTTTTGCTTAGAGCTCAGCGAAACCAGAATTTGGGTTTGGAAAACTGATGTGCTTCATGAGTTGTGAAGGAGTCCCCGGGTTAGACACAGTGGTGTTTTCAGAACGCAGAAGCTGAGAACGGAAGCACCATGTGGAAACGCTGGACTCTTTGGGGAGGCATGCACAAGGCACGCCTCACTAACAGCACACTATGAGACAAGGCAGAATGCTCCTCTGTGTAACGACAAGATCTCCTCCATTTGGCCTTTTATTGCTGGTGTCAAGAGCAGCCCCGTCCCATTCCAAGGGTAGAATACATTTCAGTAATTTTTACTGCAATTCCCCACTATATTTTACAGTGATGACACTGCTACAGCAATGATGACCTAAGGACACAACCCAGCAGCATGTGGAAAGAGTACGAGATTATATTAAAACTCAACAAATACTAAAACAGCCAACCTAACCTGAGAAAGCCAGAATGCTTTCCAGGCACCAATTCTTCCTCAGGAGCAGATCAAGCAGCAGACCTCAAGCACAATTACTTAAGTTAAACTATGAGCAAATGTTCCCAGTCTACACTTATCTCATATTTAATAGTGTTTGGCTTGCAATTATTTTTTTATTTTTCAGGAACAACTTCAATATTTATTTTTAGGGAAAATATAATGTTAAGGAAATAAATTATTTGTTTACTTTTCAAGATACCCACTACAGCAAAGACAGAAGCACTGAACTCAACATACCTGTTCTGCCATAGTATCATAGTATAGTTACAGTTATAAGGGACCTTAAAGATCATCCAGTTCCAACCCCCCTGCCATGGGCATGGACACCTCTCACTGGATCAGGTTGCCCAAGTTCCCATCCAACCTGGCCTCGAACACCTCCAGGGATGCGACATCCACAACCCCCCCAGGCAACCTGTTCCACTGTCTCACCACTCTCAGAGTGAAGAAATTCTTCCTAATGTCCAGTCTAAATCTGCCCCTCTCCAGTTTATACACATTCCCCCTGGTCCTATCCCCACAAGACTTTACAAAGCCCTGTGACACCCCTCCCAGTGCTGGAGACTGCCTGAAGCATTTTAAGAAACAAGAGCATTTTGCTAAGGTTAAAAACCATCACGTTTATTTTAGTAGTGCTTCTGGGGACACCTGGACAGGTGCAAAGATATTTTTGATCAAACCTTGTAATTCATAACAAAATAAAAAAACCCTGACTTTAAAAGGAGAATACATTGGAATTGGTTTAGGTCAGTAAAGTTAAAAAGCTTAACTTTCCTTATCCAAAGGCCAAAAATATTCCTGAAAGATTTGCATACTCAAGTCTCCTGATAACTGTTCATGAGAAAAAAAGAAGGTACAAGAAATATGTTCCTCGCAGTCTGAGCTTACTGGGAACTGGAGTTTTGGGAACTGGTGATAAAGTATGAAGTACTGCATCTGCCATGAACTCAGAGACTACTGTCTGGATGCAGTTTGAAATGGAAATCTTCAACTATCCCATTCAAATATTAAAAACCAGAGGAGTGGGGCTCGGCGCAGCTTCAAGAAGCTCAAGACACCACAAACTATGGCAACACCACCATTTAGCTTCTGTACACAAACCTTTATCCACAGAGCTCAATGCACTCAACAAAGCAAGCTCATCTGTAGTTCATAACGGCAGAAACCGGTGCGTGTAAAGACAAAATTATGCGCCTAGACCTAAGGAAAAGTTTGGAGAAAAGAGGCTCATTTCACTTACCCCAATTCTATCCCATCCCCATGCCATCAACAACACCCTTGAAGCAGCCTACAGCAAACCTCAGTGTCTCCAGGCAGATGTTCAGCCTCTCAGCACAGGTGACCTGATGGACTAGAAGACAGACGTCACAGGTAGAAGCTCTGGCCCAGATCGATACCACCGTGTCACCCCACAGAGAGACACTTATAAAAAATGCACACGGCAAGACACTTGCAAAGTTACTGAATTAAATATTGATAATTGCAGAGTGGACTAGGCATAAATAAACATCTTATTCTGAAATAAAAAAGATACGGTCCTTATTCAGTTTGTTGTGCAGATACAACCTGAGGGGCATTCGTGTGACCTCGTTTTCCAAGCTGCCCGTTTGCCTGCTTTTATCAAGTACCTCTTTGTTCCAAATCACTTCTTAACGAACCTTTTATTGCAGCAGTTACCAGGAGAGCTCCAGCCATTGCCAATGATCTTCTGCTCCTTCAGCTGGAGCCACACAAAACGTTGCAGTTCCTTCAAGCAACAGGATGAGACATTTACAACTACTTCACTCTAAGTCCTGGAAAACAGGAATCTGTAACACAAATCCAGATAGACCCTTCCAGGGCAGAAACTCCTCGGTGGGACAAGCACAATCCTCCTGAAACAATGCTCTGAAAACAGAGTAAGGAAAATGGAATCAAATTGAAACTGCATGGACCATTTAGGCTTAAAGCATGTAATCACACAAACCAAATGAAGGGAAAGTCTCCTTCCGAGAAAGGCAGGGCATGGCCTTTAGTCTGACAAGTGGCCGAAGATGTTCCTCACCCTGGTCAAAAAGCTCCTGGTCTCATAGCACTGGGCAACCCCAGGGAGCTGTGCCTCTGGCTGTAAATCACAACACACCTGAGCACGGTTCCCAGCATCGATATCATCTAACATGCTTTCATTTCTTTGATCAAGAGTCAAGGCATTCATTCTAGATCCAAGAGTGCAGTGAGATGAACCTGTGCCTTCAGGCAGGGTGGTCAAAAGCGGCTGACTTTCAGCAGAGCTCACTACTGGCAGCCGCTGATGCTTCAACTGACAAGAAGATTCTCAGCTCCTTTCCCTTCAGCTGCTCAATGAATCTAATTACATGTATAGGTTGTGGGAAATGTGTTACAAATCTGGGATTAATGGGGGCGTGAGAGTTTATCACCTTTTGAGTAGCACCCCCAGTAAACACCTTGGACCCCCCCCCTTCCTATTAAATAATGTGATAAACCCATTGATCTTGTGGGGCAGGACTGCTCCACCTTGAAGTCACCATCTGGATGCCTCAATGAATTAAGATCAGTATCACCAATATCAGGTTTTTATAGCATCTACACTAATTCTATCATTTATCAACCAGTCTGGCCTGAAGCCCACCCGTCCGCCACACCTCCACTGCCCAAGCGCCTTCGCCGTCGGCCTGGGCCAGGAGACGGAAGGCAGCAGGAGCTTTGCTCAGGGTTACTTTTGACATGGCGGCTGCTGTTGAAAGAGCCGAGAGCACGTTGTGCTTCCAGCACCTGGGAGCAAGGAGCAAGTTGAGGAATCTTCTGTCTAACCTCCCTCTATAGAAATCTCCCAGCTATCACCTTAGACTGAACCGCAGCTGCTCGCCACCTCCGTCCCTTCCCCTCAGAAACCAGCGGCTGTGGGCTCAGAAGAGCCCTCGATACGAAGCCGGATGCTATGAACACGTTGTTTAATTTTCAACAAGCGTGTTGCTCAAAGAGATTCCAAACTTGGATTTCTCCCATCTGTAGGTCTGCTGCTGCTGCTCCCATGCAAGCAAAGCCCTTCGCCAACATCAGTCAGGTTTCTTACTTTTTATGTTCTCGATGGATCAAAATACGTATTTATACCAGTACAGAAAACTTGCAGAGTATGGAAAAGCTCCAAACTTCAGCTGCAGCAAAGCATGGCCACACCAGGACCTCACTGATATTCAGTATTCAGCTGGGAGTGGTTTCCTCCAAAAGGTGGTCTCACAATCAGTTTTCTTTGTCCCTTAAAAAGCCAATTTTAACACAGTATTTCACCGTGCTCTCAGGTTTTGTGTAAACAATGTCACAAAGCAGACAATTAGTTTTCCTCATGGATTTTAGTGGAAAGCCTGAAGGAAATTCTCTTAAACTTGCTGCTTACCTCTTTCCCCAAAAGGGTAGGTTTCTCTTTAAAGTTAAAAAAAAAAACAGAGAGAGGAAAGGGGAAAAAAAAAAAAAAGGAGTTATATTACTGGTAACAAAGGTTTTAGCATTCAGTAAAATGTCAGCTAAAGTTGCCAAATAAATACTTACACGCTGCTGATGACTGTTTGTTTAGGAAAAGGAGATTTAGCTGCTCACATGTTCATTAGCACACACAGAGAAATGGATGAAAAATTCTTTTGGTGCTTAAAACCGATGCCACGGCCGCTGCTTACGAGTACTTCTAATGCACAGTGGGTAAAAAGTGAATAACGACCAGATTAAGATATTTAAGGAAAGCAACGGCTGAACTTTTGTTTTTAAAAAACGAAGCAACCAACAAAATTCCCCCTCTTTTCCCCGGCTGCTCTACAAACTCCAGAGGCTGGAAGCGGATTGACTGTTGTTTTAGCAAAACCCGGTGCTGTCTGAGGTCCCTGTGCTTTTCCTGCCGGAGTTTTGCAGGGATTCAGGCATTATTGCTCTGTAATAGGTGTGGCTGCCTTTGAAATGTAAGCTCACAGCTTCTGTAGTCAGTGAACCATTGCTGATAGGGCTGACTAGTCAGCAGCAAAACTGGCTAGTTATGAAACTACCATAGTATATCCTTTATCTCATACACATTTAAAGGATTTACCTATCTATCCCACTGCAGACCTACTCATTGAGTAGGAGCCAACAGCATATGATTGTGTTAATTAATCTGCTATTGTGAGTAAAGGAACAGCTGCAGTGGTCTCGTGGATACGTTGTCAAAGGAAAACAATGTGATGTTAAGCTTCTGACTGCATATTCTGTTACAAAGGGGGTTTACGAGAAGTTAAATTCATAAATCACAGATCATTTTTATAATAATAATAAATATCATCTGACCTTTAAAGGAAAGGTTTTAGCATTCTTAATTTCAGTTTGAAATATGTTCTGAAACGCGATACTTAAGCTTTAACCCAATTCTTTGTTTTGAAAACAAACATTCCCCAGAAATGATAGGAAATGGTAGTAGCTATAGAAATGACCTCTGACTGTACGAGATACATGCCATTGTAGTTTTAACAAAGATCAGAGCCCAAAATATCAAGTTAAAAGAAAAAATTGTTGGCCTCCATCCAGTGCCTCTTCTAATAAAAACACAATTTCCAATATTATACAGAAATGCAGAATGAAAGGAACATTCATTACAGGAAAAACACTTACTATTTACATAGGATTTTATCTTTTTTTATATGGAAAACGGTACAAAAAAGACTTTTTCCTAAGTAAAATAACATAATCACTTTTGTGATTCAAATCTACCCCCTACCAAACCCTTTTGGACAGTATATACATCGATCCTTTCATAAACACTCAAGTGGGGACCAACCCAAAAGAGAGCACAAACAGAAATTTTTTATGACTGGCACTTAGAACGTAACCGTAGCAAATTACGTTAGAAATGCAAGCAGGAAAAGTTTCACAATTCAAAGATGCCTCGATTCAATAGTGACCTTGTGCTGGGGCTGGCATGATTTTATGAAAACACCCCGAGAGCCTTTTAATGCAGAAGGGGATCGCTTTTTGAAACAAACCGAGGAGCATTGATACAACCACTATTTTAAATAACAGGCACCAGATCCTCCGTGGGTTCAGTCAACAAATCTCCACTGGTATCCGCATCCTTACGCCACTTTACACCAGCACAGAAGCTGGTCGAAAACAACTGGCTGTCAAGGAGACACATCAAGTCACAGAATTCTTGCTTTGTTTTTTTCCCTCTTTCCCTTGACAGTTGCAGTTGCCTTTACTGGCATACACGCTTTCGATTAGATAAGCTGCTGTTTTATTTCTCTTAAATCTTTTATGACTGTCATCCTTTTCTTTTCTCCTTATTTGAAACAATCAGTTAAATGCGTGAAACCGAGGACCCAATCCAGAGCTCCGGTACACTGGAATGACTGATGATTTCAAAGGAACTATGCCAATTTAAATCTCTACCACAGCCTGGCACCAACAGAGATGTTTCGCTTCAGCTGGAGTGGAACATATAAAGAAAGCCTGAAGTAGCTTTATTCATAATTTTAAGTGTGATTTAAAACAAAGAAAAAGAAAGGAGCATAATTTTAGATATGAATCACCAGTGCACAACTCGATAACCCAGCAGTAACTGTATGGCACCGAACGACAGATTTCAATCCAACAGCAGGCTCCAAGGCAAGACAGCAATGCCAGGAATTAGGACCCCAGTGTTTTAAACCCACGTAAGTGATATCTTCCAAATTAAAGGGTTGTTCACAATAAGAATAATTTCATGGCTCACAAAATGCAGTATGAGCTACGGATACCCAAATAAATAAATCTAATAATACTAGTGGATGTTCTTTGCATTAGGACAATGTTGTTCTTCAGAGTGAATTCTGGTATTCGTACATCCAGTTTCCCCCAGCAATAATATATGAGCTCTAAGAACAACCATCTGTACTGGGGCTCATACTTGCTATTATTAACAGATCTGACTATGCTGTATTCAAACACAAGCGTGTATCTACTTCCCAAAATACGCACACAGTGTTCACCTCAATTGCTTGCATAAGGTCATTAAAACAACACTTTGTAACTTTAATCAGGCTCTGTGAATTCATGAGCATCATTAGTCACTGCGTTGATGACTTCAGTGAGGTTGATTGGGTTGGGCCTTCATTACTACTTAGTATTATGTTTCATTTTCCAAGTCAAAATTCTCAAACAGAACAATTTCTTGGACTTTTAAAAGCCTGATTAAAACAGTGCTACGGGCTGAGGCTTAGTTTGATGTTACCCCCTATTTTCATTTGACAAAATATGCCATAATTTTGGAGAAAATCAGATATATATTTTAATAGGAAATTACAGCTTTGATTACAGCAGAGTTCCTTTCAGGCTAGGAAAAGAAGCATGCATGGAGAGAAGCAAATTCCCCAAGTTTCCATAAAGGAAATCTAAGAAGTTCCCAGAAAATCATTGAAATGAAAACGTACATTGGAATAAATACTAATTCTGCCATGCTTATGAATGGAAGGCCACCCGTGCAGCCTCCACATCAGATATAACACAGTTTTTAGTGATGATCTTTTTCCTCAGAGATTAAATGAATCTCTTCTGCCAATTAACAACTGATTTTTATCTCTGCCACCCAGATTCTCCTGGATGTTAGCACGAGTTGGTCAAATTGATGCACGTTGCTCTGCAAGCAGCCAGCCAGCTGGCAGTGATCCTCTACAAGGTATTTTACGATCCCTTGGATGGGTGGAAGAGCAAGCGATCTGAAGGCAAAGTCAGGGAACAGCACTGCAACTCCCCAGGTGGTTGTTGCAATTGTTAAAGGCCTCTCCACAACACAGACACTCCTAGACACAAATAAACTTGCCGCCAACAACTATGAGAGACATCTATCCTCTAACTAATGGAAACTTGAAGGGTGTTCTAGCTCTTTAGGAGATGCTTGTGGTTATCCAGCAGCCAATTTACCAGATTAAAACAGTTCAGGGTATTCTATCAGATGTCCAAGCTGAATGATGAGAGCTGCTTTAGCCATGAGAGCTGAGCAGCCACTGCATATTAAAGCTGCTGTTGGAAACTCACACTAATTTCTATTGTAATGGCATCTGTTTCAATGCACCGGACATTTGCTGCTGTGTGACAGAAACAAAATGGTCTCACCCAGTTTAAGAGGAATAATGCAAACACAGAGTTATTGACCTCTTTGACAGCCGATACAAGAATACTTTTACTTTGGACCAACTCATGGTGAATACCGGCTGCAGAAAGAACTGCAGGTTTCTAAAAAAAAAAGAGCTAGAAAATCCAACTACATAAACTCATTGCAGGCTGGCGTATAAATCACCAGGCTGAAACCCAGGGGATGCTCCATGGACTCTTCCACTGGAATGCTGAGTGGCCTCAGGCAAGTTCTTTTGCCTTTCTTATCTCAGTTTTGCAACGTATGGAACAGAATTAGCAATATATTAACCCTTCTGAATTGTTTTGAGATTTATCAACAAAAAATACTATGCAAAAAAATGAAGTTTCTCAAAAGAACTTGGAGATCCCAGTGAAGCTTTCCTTGGATCTCGGATCCAGTATGGTACTAGAGAGCATGCTTGTGAAGGACTAAGCATTCCACACCTGACCAGAACATTACGAAGTTCTTTTTATTATGCAGAGCCAACTGGAAACAGCACCAAACAGATTTCTCCAACCACTGGAAGGCACTGGGTGACTGCTCAATCTCCCATCGTACTACATGTGAACAGTAGAAAACTTAAGAAAACCTCCCAGGCTGAAGTTAAAAACTTTCCCAGATTCGAAGCATGGCAGACGGGAGAAGCATAAGCAGTGCTTCCTTCTGGGACTGCAAGCAATGAGTGACAGCAAGACCGACACCAAACAGAATGCGGCTTCGTTTCTGACAGTGCAAGATGAAAATCCCTTCATGTTTTTAACAGTTTTCAGTTAACTCTGGCAATGGAAGTCATCAATGAAACTGAACTAAATGTGCAGTGCACGATCAAAGACTCTCGGTATCTCAGAAATAAACAGATTTAGGAGGTTAATGCTGACCGAAGCTTATACTCTGCAAGCCCTGACAACCTTCATTAACCAGGTAAACTCTGTTAACCCCAGTTAAGGGCTGCAAGACAAGGTCAGTATAGGTGAGAGCAAAGTTTAAGCTATTCAGTAGCCAAGGCCCAAAAGAAAAGGAAGGATATGAAGGTTTGAAAGTTAAAACAAGTAGAGGAATACTTTTTAAATCCACTTGTCTAAGCCCGCAGTTTGAGACTGCCAGCGGCACAGATGTCCAAAAGATCTCCATAACCTTAAAGAAGAGTTGTGAGACAGAAGAAATTCATTAAAACCCTTCGTCATGAGGTGCTAGGGCAGGAGAAACAAAAGCTGTTACAGGGCTGTCTGCCGCCTTACTTCCCCGAGACAATTCCGCCAGCAGACACTACAATCCAGTACTAACACAGATTTTTGCTAGACATCCCAGATTTTTGACAGGAGTCACCGAGCAGGGGACTGCAGCGGAAGCAGCCTGCAGCACAGTAGGCCTAAGACTGCTCATCTCCTCTGCTTCATTACGCACAAGAGATCTCTCCTGAACATTTAATGTAAGATAAACAGGACGCACCAGATCAGTGACTTGGTGGCTTCTCACCCAGTTGGAGAGAACCCTGCTGCACTGACATTTCAGTTGTCCATTTCCCTCTCGCAGTTTAGATTTAGAGTTATTGTATTCCAGACCCAGCAAAATACGTAAAGACAGTCCCATCCAATGATATCCATGGGAAGACCCATTCAGGAGACTGCTGCTCACCATTCCTAACAAATCTCAGAAACATCGGCTTCAACAAAGCACGGATGTTGGGTTGGCCCTCACAGCCAAGACTTCCATCACTACAAGATGCAGCCAGTTTCATAGGAAAAGTATTTGCCACACAAAACCAAGGTACAGTCTTTGCATCCTTGACCAATATTACTGAGCTATACTTACAGCACTCGACTTTGGTTAAATTACATAATTTAATTTCAGACTCATTCACTCTCTTCATTGTATTTTCACCATTGCACTACTAAATTCTTCAATAATATCATTTTATTCAAGATATTCTCGTCATATGCACCGGAGTCATTTGCAACAGAACACTCATCCCCTAGAGCTGTTATTCCTCAGAAAGTAGAAATAAGGAGGGGGGGGAAAGCCTCCTTATTTTTTCCAGCCCTTTATTCCTTTGCTGACTCGATAAGGGAAAAAAATAACCATATCAAAACTAACAAAGCTGTCGTCTTGGGTCAGAGGACAAAAAGGCAGATTCTGCTATGGGGACACATACAGCTCTAGAACCTGAAGATCCATAACCACACACTTCAGATGAGAAACGAGAAGATGCTGTTGAAATGAAGTACAGCTTTTTCCATTCCATATCTATAACTACAGAGCAGTCCTGTGTATGGCATCACCTTGTCCCCTGAGAACTTGTATTTACAGAATTCTCCCAACTGCACACTAATTTTCTCAGAAAATGTACATATTTTACATTTTTTGAATTTATTTCTAAAGCAAAACAACTCCTAGTGAACAGTGGAAGAAAATGGCCTAAAACGAATTTTAAGTCTATAAATGACAGTTCTGTTATTTTCACATTAACATTTTTTAATACTGGGGGAGTAAAGGAATATTCCTAATCTTTGCTCCATTTGGTGCCGTGATAAAGCACCGGCACTGGAGAGTGGTGATTGCTGGAGTCATTTAAACCACACACTGTAATACCCTGGAAGTGACTTACACTGAAGTCATTACACGTTGTCTATCGTATTTGTCAAAGCCTTTTAAGTAACAGGAGTGGAAACACTGAGAAGAACAGCAACATCAGAGGAAAAAAGAATCATATTCTACTGAAAAATATTTGCACACCTTTTCCTGAATCCTCTCGTGATAGCTTTAATTACAGTGCTTCTATAAGGCAACAAAAAACAATTGCACTGATTATATGGGTCAAAACTTATGTTTTAAGAGCTAACACCTCACCATATAAAATTACAAATTTGTAATACAGTGCAGAACCACTTAAGAGGCTCTTCTTAGGAAAACAAGATTCTTACCTGATCAAACACTTCTTGGTACCTTATGAAGCACAAGTCAAAGGACATTAAGAATCACAGAAGGGAGACTGTTTAAAATACAGGAGAGCTAACCACTCCTCTGGATTGCACTATCCAGAATCATTAACCAAATGGAAAAAGCATGTCTGGTTTTTAAATAACATTAATGCACAGTGATTTTTTAGGGCATCAACCAGCAAATCTATTCCGGCTTGCCAGTCACCATACCTTCTATCCCAACTTAATATCTCCACGAACCGGTACCCCAACACAGCGTCATCCAAAACATTCATCCATCCAACCAGAACTTGTGCAAAAATGCCTTAAATATATCTTAATATCTCTAACTTGCCCGTGCTTAGCATAAACAAATACACAGAACATAAATAGCACTATGATCAATTGAGCAGGACATCAGGGATAAGAGAGTTCTTTGAGATCTGGGAATGTGTTTTTGAGTGTATCACAAGAAGAAACAAATTAATCATGTTCTTAAATCCTTTGGAAACACAACAGGGTTAGGAGGGAAAAAAGAGCATTCTCATAACATTGCAATAAACACTGTGAACAGGGTTAGTGTCCCCCTCCTTTTAAACTGGTTGAAGCCATGTCCTCAGACCCAGATAAGCAGACGTGCGCCTGCCTTCCGCCTGTTGTTATAACCAGGACGCTCCCAAATGGCGTGTTTGAAGCCAGTGTCAATAACCAAAGCAGCTCCAGGCACAGGCACACAGGAAAAGGCTGAAGTTTAAAAACTGGACCCGCTACACTTGCAAAGTCAAGTCCTCCAAAACTCATTTTCCACTCCCCACCAGCTATTCAATCCACCCCTCACTGCTCCTCTAACGTTCACTTGCACTCCAAATGTGGGGGGGTTAAGATGAAACTCTTTTTCTCATACTTTATGTTTCTTGTTCAATTGAAAAGAACAGCAAAATGACACTTTTTCTTAATGAAAACCCCACTGTCCATATGCACCAACAGCCACTAAAGTACTGAAAACATCTCCTGGATTTCATGGCCCACTGGGCTGATCCAGAATGCTAATCCGTACAATACACAGAGTAAGCAAACTGCGCTGGATTGGAGAACTCCGAAATGCCATCTCAACAGTTCCTAATTTACCTTTTAGGGTCCAAAGCAGGGGCCGAGATCTGCACTCTGTGCTCCCACCATCTTTCGGGTACCGCAGGTGCCAGCCACGGAAACTCCGTTGAGAGAAAATCAAGTATTTCTCTACTTAAAATAATGTGATTTAAATATATCTGATCTCCTCCTTTATCTCTGGCACTCCTGAAAGGCGATGTCAGGATTTGCATTCAGGATGCTGACCAATAATGTGCGTTTTAACTTACTGTGGCAAATAAAACTTTGTGCCATATGGCTGATTAGAGATATTCTCTCTCTTTTTCTTCGCTCTAAACAGCTGGGTGAGTAACAACAAGGCAAAGACAGTCAGCAGCTGCACACTGTTATCATTGCTTTGATACTGCTAGAAGGAATCTAAGCCTTCCACAGGTATGCACCTGAGATTAGAGGCAAAGAATTTTCCTCTCTAAATATGAGAGGAAACAGCTAAGGGAGTTATAATTATGTTTTACAGGTGTCATCAGAACAATGCTTCCAAATTTTACCCAGAACAAACATACTCTTTTTCTATTTCGTGATCGAATTTTTCAAAGGCCTTCAGGGAAAAGATATTATTGTACAAAGGCAACAACAGTGAGTAAATAAGTATAAAGGCAAACACTTCTACTGCAGACTTCCCAACTTTATCTATTTCACCCATGCAACTTTAGTAGTTATCCAATAGGATCTGCAAACAGAGCATTAACTGTTCCAGCTCTGTGTTTGATTACTGTGTACCAGGGATTCCCAAGCTGGAATTTCACCGCACCACCACAGCTGGCAGAGCCCTTGTTGGTAATCGGAGGAGAATTAACGAGCCACATGGCTCTGGCTCCTCATAAGTCAAAAGGGTAATGGCTGTAGGAACTTCACCTAAAATTGCCTTCTGTGCAACCGGTGTGTTAGTGGCAGCAGGAGTGCCTGGTCTGGAGGAGTCAACTCCAGCTGAGAGTAGAAGAACAAACTTGAAACAACAGGTAGAAGATGCTGCATAAGTGAGGAAGACTATGGACACCACTCTGGGCCACGCAGCTCTTGTGTCACCTCACTTCCACCATCCCATCTGAGCAGGAATGTAACTCATACTTCTGAAGGGGAAATGTACTTGCTACTCTATTAGGTATATATTATATAATATCTATATAATAAATAATAATATAATAAATAACATAGCGTAAATATTATTTAATATTAATATATACACAAACAATATTATAGTCAAAATATTAATATTAAATAATATATTGTATATTAATATAGTATGTAATATATAATATAGTGTATATAATGCAATTAAATATAATATTACATAATAATATAGAAAATATTATTTATGATAAATAATATTTATTATATTTTAATAAATAACATATACAATAAATATTAATTATTATCAAAAACAAACCAGCCCCATCTCTCAGAAGCTGCTGTGGTCACTGAGTTGTTTATGAGCCCCCCGCAGCCGTGTTTGCTCCTTTCCCGGGAAGGTCAGTGACCCCACCTGTGGACTGCAGGAAGGCAAATGGGCATTTTCAGTTTTCTCCTACAGGTTTTTGTGTTTGGAGATAATTGGGAGAATTTTCCCAGCTTCTCTGGCTGTCTGTGTTCTTCTTTCTACATTACGTAAGTGCATGGGAGGAACATTTCACGATTAAAGAGAACACAATATCTTCAAGAAAAGTTATGTTTTAGTTTGCACGCTCAAGCATTTACCAAGGCTTTAAAATTATCCACATGCAGTCATCATACTAAAACTCCCCCTGGAGCTCTGTGCCCAGTCAGGGAAGAGAACGGGGAAAGCTCATAATAAATGACTTGTGGAACAACACCAATCGAAGGAGTACCCGCACAAATCTCACTGACAGCTACACGTGAGCTTTTCTCACATAACTCATGGACACAAAAACCAGAATCTATTGCATCCATAAGGTTTCCAGCTAATCAGGGAATGCCAATTACAGTGCAGTGCTAATTGTGGTCTTTGTGAATATCGAAGGTCTTTTTCTATGCACACACATACATTTTTAAGACAGAAACCACCCTTTCATTGTTGGAAAGCACCTAGAAATCTCTGGACACTACTCTACCAGCAGCTGGGTTATTTTTGTTTACATTCAAATTACTGTACATGGCTATTGTTGCTAGGTAGGACCTGGCTTCCAGCATTGTAGCTGCGATGGCTGAGGTCTGGGCTGGACTAAGAAACAAGCAAGAATTCAGAGGTGAAAATTACCTCTGTGGGGGTGGTTTGTATTTGTTAATGCCTCTTAAAATTATCTTGGATATTTGCTTGAGCAACGTATTGCCAGTCTCTGCTCTCCAGGCATCCTCGCACTTGTACTCTTGTTGCTTTTCAAGTTCAGTGTCACCAAGATACTTTCAGGCAACAGATCATCTAATGAAGAACAATACGATGTCAGTGGGTAATGACTTCTTGAGGAAAAGAGTGATGTTATTCAGCAATACAAAGAGACAGTCTCACTTTCTTCTCAGATAACAACTCGGTAATGAAAGATTGTTTAGAGGCAAAGAGCAAGTGAAGGGAATTTAAAGGGCTGTAGCAACTAGAGTTGTAAAAAACCCCAAACCCCCACGTTTTAAACATTAATACAGATAAAGCCACTGATTTTGTTTCTATTGACAGGAAATTAAAAAGTAAACACAAAAATTCAGATGAGGATTTAAAAAAACATTACCTGGTGACAGCCACTGAAGGAAGGAGTCTCTCTCAAAACACCACATTTACAGAAGAGCAAGAACAATGATCACTACACTCCAACTCACTGTGCAGAACTCACACCTGGTGTGACTGATACAAACACAGCAGATCACACAATCATAAACCGTTTGATTGGGAAAGACCTTTGAGATCTTTGAGTGCAACAGTACCTGTCCACTACTAAAACACATCCCTTAGCATCTCGTCTATCTGTCTTTTAAAACCCTCCAGGGATGGGGACTCCACCACCTCCCTGGGCAGCCTCTGCCACTGCCTGAGAACCCTTTCTGTGAGGAAATTTTTCTTAATATCTAATCTGAACCTGACCAATGGATAAGACGCACAGACCACTTACATCAAGAAATGCCTCTTGTAGACATTTGACAGACAAATAATCATGGAATAAGACACAGGTAGGAAAATGCCACAGGCAATATACCAACAATATTTGACCAAAGTTTGCTAAAAACATTAAAAATATCTGTATTTTCCCAAAGCGTCAGCCTTAAACCCTTACTAACAACTCAATGTCACAAATCAAACTTGCTGTGGCGCAGCTGACGGGTGTGGTGCGCCGCCGAGGACCTGCGTGTTCCTGGGCTCCTCGCTATCCTCTTCTTGCTCCCCGCAGGGCCAAGCCAGGCTGGGTCCCGTTGCTTGGAGAGGGAACTTCCCGCTCCGAGGAGCTTTAGAATTTGGCTTTATGAATCAAACAGCATTAGAAGTTTCGAGCTGAGAATGGTACAGGAGCGCACCTTAACCCCCATGAGATGCACAGTGGTCAGGCAGCATCAGGAACGCTTGAAGTGCACTTGCACTGTACTTCTTCCTACGCTTTACGCCCGAACAGTGCTAAACATCTGTACTGTAAATGCAAATCGGGTCCAAATCCCTGAAAATCTGTGTATTTTTTAATTCACTAATGCCACCAGCGCTCCACATGCAACGAAAAGATGGTCATTACAGAAAGATGCCACGGGCCATTTTTAAATAGAATCCATTTACATTTGCCAGAGTCTTATTGCCAGTCTTGGTTTTGTTTTTAAGTAGTGCTAAATAGTCGCTTGGGAAAGCCTGTTATGTACAAACAGTGCACACACAAGCTTAATTCTTCAGCAACTTCAGACAGAAGTGTAAAATGCAAGCTGGAGTCCAAAGGCAAGGAGGTGGAGCTCCAGTAAATCTGATGCAAAGCCTAATCTGTCTTTTGTCTGTACAATCTGTGGAATATTTGAAAGGGAGGCAAACATGCCAGTGAACAACGCATGTTACTCGTCTCAAGGGAAGTTGTGAATTTTCTTCAGCCCCTCCTGACCCGGATAACCAAAAGGAGACCTTACAAGCCAAATACTTCAGGGTAGGTCATCTATTTCTACATCTCTCTCCTTGCATACAGGCCGCACTCAGCTTATCGGCGGAACGTTCTACAAATGGGAACAGACTAAGGCAATGCTAGGTGCAATATTTATGTCAGTAAAACTATTTCTAATGCTCCTTCAGCACACACCCTGTCTCAGAAGGCAGTGGAGTAGATGGACAGTTCTTGCGGTTCCCTAAGGGTCTGAAGCGCAATGCCTCTTTGCTGGTGCACAATCTCACACGTTCCTAAAAGGAGCGATGTTACCGCTGTTGGCACCACCACAGGCTGGCAAACCTGGTGAGCTGAGCATTAGCTGCCCACCAAGACTGATCAGCAGTGCAGGACAGGGCCACACTGACAAAAAGCCAACAAGGGACCTGGATGACTCCTGGTTAACACTCCAGCCCTCCTCATTTATACTTCAGAAGATGATATTAACTGGTATTAGAAAAGAGAACGACTCTGTTTTTACTTCATAACTTAACTTACTACATCCTTAACCATCACAAAAATAAAATAAAAAAATAACTATAAAGCTAGACAGCAAAATAAAATGCATAAAATAAACACCTACATAATAACTATTACACACTCAACAGCTCAGTCATCCCTCCACGGTATAAATGTCAACTGATGTTCATATTATCCCTTAGAGAAAGAGTCCACCTGTCCCACAATTTTCTCAAGCAGGATACTCATTTTCTGGTGGCATTTTGAAAGTAGAACACATTATGCTTTCAAGCTTTTGACTACAGTTACAACCTATTTCCTTTAATCTCTGATCTTCAGTATGGTTCCACATGTGGAGCCGAGAACCGGCTTTATGTATTTGATTAAGTATGGTTAAAGATACAACTAAAGAAGCTGCTTTGTGCCCATAACATAAGGAAATGCCATAACACAATCAGCTCAAAGGTTAAGGTTTGTTTCGCGTTTTTTTTCATTTTCCTTCAAGAATCTACAGAATTCTTTTAAATACATCCAATGACTTTCCCAGTGTTTCTATTTTACCGCCTAATCATCAGTGACTGCTTTGAAATTCACTAAATGAAACCCAGTGTCAGAAATTATCTTAAAGAGTCTACCTGACTTCGTTTTTTTAAACCTGCCCTTTTCTGTATTTATTCTCAGTACAGTAATCTTCATTTTCTTTTTGGTTTTTCTCCTATGGATCTTTCTGCAAACAGAGCAACAATGAGGACACACAGTTTTGAAACACTGCCTTCTGTGTTTGCCAAAATTTACTCCACAATTTAAGAAAGCCCTCTGCTACTCAACGCCTGCTATTTTCTTTGGCCAAGGAATCTTTTTAAATTCTGACTCGAGTTGTGAAACCCCAGCTGATGAGCAAGCACAGTAGTGTAGCACATCGAGGATTTAACTTTAAAAAGCTTGCCATGTTTTTTAGGCTCACTGGCCTCATCAAGCTAAATTCAAGTCAGCGGTGCTTTTAAATATACGTCAGGAAGTAAAAAATACAGAAATGTCTAATCAATCAGAATTCTCTCAACAGAAGCTGTAGGAGCTTAATGCCAGGCAAGGGCAGCAATAACTAAAAGCCCCTAAGGCAACATCATCGGACAAGGATGCACCCACCGACCTTCTGACTGTGGCACCTGAATGTACAGCTGGACATCCGCCTTCCACCAGAAAACTACACTGTACTATATTCAGTTCTGCTCAAGTCTGCCCAGTAAGAGTTCATTTCACATACTTTTGTGGAGAAATAAAATCAAACCAGTGCCCTGCACGCTCAGTTTCTCCATTGCCTTGCACAATTGTTTCTATTTCTGCCAAACACATGTAAACCAGCACAAAGTGCTGCTATTCTAGCGTGTCTTTATTTCCCACCCGCTGCGCAGAGGTGTAAATGATGACACACCGTGCATGGGAGCGGGGAATCAGGCCCCACATTGTCTGAAGATAGATTAGCACGGGCTCCCATGAAAGGAAAAGCAAGGACATTGCAACCACTGAGGAAAAGAACAATAACGTTTTTCATTGATAATGCTATACATGTTCTTAGTAATGAGTCTCTCTCTCGACTCACTCTAAGTAAAGCAATTGGCATGTTCTTTAGATAGAGCAACAGTACAAATACAGCTGTGTATATCTGACACACAAGCGTTTGATTTTGGACTTGCTGAATGTTCACATAGTTGATGAGATCACTTCAGTGTCGCTGCCCATAAAAAACAAGGTATCTGCAGCATGCCTAACCCTGGTATTAATCACCCTCCTCAGCAGGCTGAGAACCTGCACCAGGGTCACTCCTGCACATCTTTTCTCGCCCTAAGATACGTGTGCAAAAAATTGTTATTGACCACAGGGGAACTGAGAGGAGAATGTCTGGGAATTGATGGGCACCAATTGTCCCCACAGCTGTGAGTTCTTCAGTTCTGGCTGCTGCAAACGTGGTTTCAGGTCCTTTCACAGTTCTTTCAGTGCAAAAAAACCCAGGGACTATTCCTTGGTGCTATTTCAGCAGTCTCACTGGCTTCAGTTTCTCCCGCCATGTTCACAGCTACTGAACTTGTCGCTCATATGAAGAGTGAGCGTGGAGCAAGAAACCTATATATTACCTATTACCTAAAAAGTAGGACCAGATGACCCCTGAGGTCCCTTCCAACCTGGCATGCTGCGATTCTGTGAAAGGCACTGTAATCCCACCATCAGATGCTCTCTTCAATACAGACAGACTTACCATCTCAAGGTTTAACACAGAAGGTACGACACGTTGTGTTCTGGCAGAGGAGACAGACATGGATTTCCTTGTACAAAAATTATTTTTTATATCTTTCTTTAGGCTGCAATTCCCAGCTAACACTGCTCTACCGCACTGCCCATGTCATATCCCTTTGTCCTTCCAGCGTCAGTAAAGTGAGTTTGGAACCAGCACACTGAAGGATAAGGCTTAAAAGAAATAGCCAATGAAACAGTAATATAAAGAGTTCTGTATTTGTTCTCTACTACCGCTTCTCCTTTTCAGTAAGGTCTACTTTCATTCCTTACCCCTCTCACAAAGAAAGTTCATTATATTTACACTGTAGTGGTCACCACCCCGAAGTCAACACTTACACATAGTTACCAGATAGCAGCATCTGAGCCACCACTATATTATTTCTACACAGAATAGGAAATAACTGTGGTGACCCCAATACCATTGTGTGGTAAATGTGGCTGCGTGTTGACTTAATGTTCTTCACTGTACTGGCATCATAATTATGTTAAGAAAACAAATAAAATTAGAGAATAATAGAATTCTTGATAAACTCCTCCCCTTCAGATCTCACTGCCTACTTTTTCAGTGGCAGAATAGCACGGAAAATATTAATCATAACAGATATCTAGCTGATCAAAGATATATGCAGACGCATAAGCCCAGATATCTATATCCATACAATTAAAATGAAAGCATTGGAATATACAAAAGAATAGCAACTGTCAACTTCCACCTCTGTAACTTTACGTATATAGAATCATAGAATGGTTTGGGTTGGAAGGGACCTTAAAGATCATCTAGTTCCAACCCCCCTGCCGTGGGCAGGGACATCCCACTGGATCAGGCTGCCCAAGACCCATCCAAACTGGCCCTGAACACCTCCAGGGATGGGGCAGCCACAACTTCCCTGGGCAGCCTGTTCCAGTGCCTCATCACTCTCACGGTGAAGAAATTCTTCCTAATGTCCAGTCTAAATCTGCCTCTCTCCAGTTTACACCCATTTCTCCTGGTCCCATCCCCTTTACGAATAGCCCCTCTCCAGCTTTCCTGTGGCCCCCTTCAGGTACTGGAAGGTCACTATAAGATCTCCTCTGAGCCTTCTCTTCTCCAGGTTGAACAACCCCAACACTCTCAGCCTGTCCTCGTATGAAAATGGCATTCTTAAGCACCCATCTATTTCCATTAATAATCAAAAAGGTTCTGTTCTTTCCTTGAATTCCCTTCCAAATGATGAAAAATGACTGTTTGCTTTTCCTTGGTTCACAGAAATCTCTGAATCACCTTTTGGTCTCAGTCAGATCATACCTTCAATTCCATAAATCTCCCAGGAAAGCCTGAAGTATTTAGGAGGGATGCGCAGGACATCTCAGAAAGTCTTTTTACATTTCTTCTGTTCCTCCAAATAGTGTTGTTAGGTCATTAGAAGGGAAAATTGTGCAGTCTTTGCTAAATAGGTTACTCCCCTTCCTCGGTGCTAGGTAAGATGTGAGCAGCTCAGTTTTCAGTTACATTAGCCTATGAGATATATCGTAAGCCATTCCTAAAAACCAAATGGAGAGGACACCAGGAAAGAGAGACATGAGGCAAGCACAGCTAGAACTCAAGGTGAGAATGAGCAGGAATCCCAGTTGAGAGAGTACAAATTATAAATCATGCTTTCAGACATCTTTCCAAAACGCATTAGAAAAAGAACTGGCGGTAACTCTGTACATTTGGTATAATCTCTAACAAGGGAGACACCTCACTCTAACATGGCAGCATCTCTGTTGCTCCAGGAAGATGAGAAATGAGTGCAAAACCCGAAACACAGCCCAGAAGCCCCATCCTTACTTCTGCCTCGGACTCTTCCATGTTTAAACAAAGTCCAAAACACAGTGACTTCACAGTGCCCACTCAAAGTCTCTGTTCATGCTGGATGATAAAGTTTAAGGCACAAGAAATATGGAAAACAGTCTAGAAATATCCAGTGTGTTTTATAGTGGGACAGAAAGGAGTGTCATTTAGTGACGAATGGAAGGAAGAATGGAGGGAGGAGAAGCCTGCAGAAGCCAAGCTGGCACCATGGCACAGCTGTGCTCACCCCAGCTGGGGCCTGGTCAGATCCTACCACGGATCTTTCCATCCACCAACCATGCCCAGCCTTCCTTCCCACCTTCTCCGGGATGTGGGAGGCGGGTGGGGAGGATCTGGGACCCCAGGCCCAACACGGGCTGCATGCCTCAGGTGGAGCTGCGGTACTGGAGGCGTGTTGGTTCTTCAGGGACTTAGGCTGTCCATGAGTGAGCTCCGAGGAATGTCACACTCCACGCCGCGTGATCACGGTGCACAAACACAAAATACCACACTGGTATTTCAGTCTTTTCTTGGACCTCTGCCTAAGGTTTCCTTCCCCCTCTTCTTCCCCCTCACTTTTAATAATACTCATTTATATGCCAGCCTGCAAAACTGTCGCTGAGTGTCTGGGTGTTATTTGGACCCCAGAGTAACTGTTTAATACATTCTGAGGCTATCTAAACTGCAGCTGGCCTAGACAGAAAGATCTTTGGAAGCACAAGTAGGAAACCTTGGTCTTCAAAAAAAGGGAGAAGAGCATTAAGTTGGTGCAGTCAACCAGATCAAGCCAATACCAGAGGAGATGCCATAAGCTCAGTCTGGGATTGCTACGGACAAGGGTGAAGGGTTGATCTACAGGTGGGAGCAGTGCTGGTCAAAGACTCCTTAAGCTCCACATGAGTGTCACCAGCTGATGCAGGTACAAGCTGATGGACAGTGATGGCCCTGCAACAGGTCCTTGTATGGAAACTGAGGTGCAGCTATTGCACAGGCATAGAATGGACCAGAATTCCCACCTCTGTTTTCACTCAAGGGCTCTCTCTGCACCCCCTTGTGCAGCTGGAAGAAATACCAACCATGAGACCAAGCCAGTCTGCATAGCAGGGCTAGTGGGGAACAGAAGTTCGGTACTGGCAACTGCTCGTGCTTTCCCTGCTGTCAGGATCTGAACAAATCCTTTCCTGCACTGATTAGCAAGGCTTGCAATGCACTTCCATTTGGCCTCAAGGAGACGAGGCTTACTTTTATTACCAAACCAGTAGGCTAGAGATGCAGCAGTCTCTATTTTGAAGTTCTGGAGAGACTTGCTTTTATACTGACCAATAGTAAAGAAAAATTTCAGATGGGAGTGACAGCAGTGCCTTGGGAAATGATGAGAGCCCCATTTCCCTGCTCTGCAGGGACAGCACTTCAGGCCACCAGGGATGCCCATTTCTTTATCCACATGCACCTGTTTTACTAAGAGAACGGGTTATGTATTTTTGGCCAAAGAGGGCACCAAGGCAGGGTCAGGAAAAACAATTAAATTTAGATGCCCAAACCAGCGCCAGAGTTGCTGGAGAGGCAACACTGGCTTGGGCTGGCCAGCAGGTCTCCCCACACTGTGCTAGATCCCACTGTAATAATTTAATGGTGCCCCTATAGCCCGTGAGAGCAGCCTCAACAAACATGCAGAAGCAACCTATAAGTGACTGAAACACAATGGAATTCATCAAAGTCTCAGTGTGTCAGAGTGAACAGAGTGAACAGAGGAGAACCAGAGAGTTTGGAATAGGTTCCCATCTGGGGTCTCATCTAAGCTTAAACTCTAAATGTATTATTTAATTCTTAAATGAAAACAAGCATCCCTTCAACGTAGCCGAGAGCTGCCCTGATAATAAATACATGGTCTCATACCATCATTTACAATCCTGTTCACCCGGACACACACATGCACACACAGAGACCACAATCTGAAGGCTAAACATAAAACTGTGATTCAGCCTTTTTTTCCCAGTAATTAAAACCACATTTTCTTTGTGATTATCAGTACCAACAGCGCATATTACCTGAACAGGTAGGTCATCAGAGGTGGGACAGAGAAGCAGTCTGCAGCCTTTCCTTCGTGACAGGACTTGGGCATCTGCCTTGCTCCATATCCCCTGTGTCCCCTTCCAGAGGTCACAAAGACAAGACAAAGAGGTGCTTTCTTATTTTCTTTGCACAGTGCCCTTTTGCCGCTGTTCCTCACAACAGAGCACAGCCTGACAGTAGCAGTGTTGGGGCTAATTCCATTATTTCACTGGTGTTCATGGAATTGATCCCAGATTTGTAGCAACACACCTATAAATAAAACCTAGCCCTTCCAACATCATTAATTAATGTTATGACATCAAAAGATACTTAGCTATAGCACTTCTACTAGTAAAATAAGCCTCTTAAAGTTGCTTTTTATGTTTTGAAGTGAAAGGAAATGAGTCTGCAATTAAGCCAGGGTGAAAAGGAAGGGGAAAAATAATAATAATATAAAGAAACAGATTTGGGGCCACAGTGATGATCCCCACAAGTAAACTCTGACCTTTCAGCGGTGATGGCAATTTAGGGCGTTATGTAAGAGGAAAAGCTGACTCTCTGCCAGGTTATTAGTATAGGCCTGCACCCACAGCAGCTTTGCTGTAAGCACTTTCCCAAATGTCTGGATGTACACAGCTTTAATACACACAACTCAAGCTTCTGTAAATCTCTTACAAACATGGAGCAGCATGTACAGTATTCCGTATCAGGGATTGAAAGGCTGCATATGGTGCTCAGTTATAACAGCTGAGCTTTAAAAAAGTGCGGCTTTGTGTCTTGCTGAACCTGATACCAAATGAGGCCAACAAAGACAAAAAGGAGAAAAGCAAAGTGGAAGAAAGGCCGGAAGAGAAAATGCCGATATGGAGCAGAATTTCCACAGTAGGAGCTGTGCGTGGGGTGACAGCTCAGCAAAGCGCTCGCCGCCTGCGACTCCCGAGCTCAGTACGGGCACCTCTGGCAGAGGGCAGAACACCTTCAGCCAGGGAGGGGGAATAAGGTGTTCCCCCCACTGCCTGCGGCCCTGCTCGGCACAGACAAACCAGAATACCTGCCCGAGGAGCCCTCGAGGCACCGGGCAAACTGGGGACAGAAACCATGCTTTTCTGTTGTTTCCACACTCATCCCATCTGAGAGATTAATCCTTGAGGTGGAAAGAAATGCTGGAAGGAAACGGGAAGGCGGGCTTGAAAGCAGATTTCCCTGGAAGCGCCTAGAAAGTTTTACTTTCTCTTTCCTCAGCTGCTGAGGCTTTTCTGCTGCTCCTCAGCCAACTTCGCACTCCTCCCTTCCCAGCCCCCTGTTGCTGCCTGCCATCCCACAGCTCCACTAGAAAGTTTGGCTTTTGCAGCACGAAGCAGCTGGGCCAAGCTACCAGGGAATGATAATGACCTCAGAAATCTGCTGTTAGCTCGACAACAATAGGGTGCTCAGTCTAGTGGAAAATTGTGTTCATCAGCTAACTCTGCTCAGTTACTAATTGACATTGCCAAATATTTTAAGAACAATTGGAATGCACAAGCAAAAAAATGAAGATCTTAATCCTCAGACAAATTTTTTTGCCTGTTTTGTTCGCATGGAGCAGTTGATGCCTATCACTGAGAAGAGAAAGCAATAAAAAGAAAGGAGGAGGAAGAAAAATACAGAAAAAATGAAGAAAGAAAAAGAAAGAGGAAAGGTAAAAAGAAAAAAGAAAGAGGAAGAAAAAGAAAGAAGACGACAGGAAGAATAAAAAAGAGTATCGTATCGCTGTCTTTCCTCTGTCTGTGCAACAGTGCCCAGCACAAAAGCTTTTTATGTGTTCTGTCAAAGGACATAAATATGGGCTGAAACTCAGTGTTTAATAAAGGAAGGCTCTTCCATCCCCCCTCTCCTTGAGCTCCCCAAAAGAAGGCTGAAAGATCCCAAACCAGCTGATCAAACACACTACGCCAAAGTCAACAGGAGATGCTGCACACAAGAATAAGTGGTTATATCTAACAGTATTTTATTTTCTGTTTTTAATCTCCGTGCTTTCCATTGATCATAGAACTTGGCCTACTTTATTTAATGAACTGGAGGGTCAGTGCATTCAATTACCCCTTTCATCCTATCAAGACTTCAATTATCCCCACACCAAAATTATAGGAAAACGCGGAAGGTACTGCCCTGCTGGATATAATGAACAGTATCATTTCTTACTACATTAAGTTTTAATTATTCCATGCATTAATTCCTAAGCAAAACCTGTATAAATACAACTTTTGTTTAAAGTATGAGGTCTAGAAAGAAGGCCGGGCAGGCAGCCCCGCGTTGCTGAGTTTCTGCTGAGATGCTGCACAATTCATTTCCAAAGCGTGCCTGCGCCGGGCCGGGCTCAGGCAGCGAACACCGCCACGGACACACGGACAGCACCGTCTGCATATGGAATAGCGTGTGCAGGCACATATTTGTTACAGCAGTTTCCCTTTGTGTCGTATGTGGAGACAGAAATGACATTTATTTGACTCTCTCATAATTTCACACAAAAGTAAACAAACCCCAAGATAAAACAATGCAAAACCCAGGGAAATGATCTGTGTGACTAGTTTCGCTCCGTTCTGTTAGAAAATATGACCTCTCAATTTGTCAAAGGTCCTAGTTTTAGCAGTTGATCTTAAGCTTAGTTCTCAGCAGTTTGGAGAGCTAAAGAACAAACACATTTTCTGGTTCACTGGAGTCATTTTCACATGTTCACTGATTCAAACATTCTTTTACTCACATAACAAACAGCTGCATACCACATTAGCCCAGCCAGTGACAGTCACACATCTCTGCAATAACTGTTTGATTGCAAACTTGACCCTTTCTTCTTCGCAGCCTGAGCTAGACATTTTTAAACAGGCACTCCATTCCCAATCCTCCTTTGCAAAGAATTACATCAGATAACAAAGCCTTCTCTGCCACTCATTGTAAGCCTTCTTCTGGAGATCTGTTCTAAGAGGCACTGTGTAAAAAGGTTTTTATGATGAATTCAGAACTACTATCATGTTAAGAGCACCAATTTATAAAGAAGAATTCATTGGTTAAGATCTGAAAAAATAGTTTCTCAGGCCCTACTGACCCAGTTTTCAACAAAAAAGAATCAAGTGATGCAAATTAAGTTTTGAGACATTGTTATGCGGTCTGAGAAATTCGCAAAACTGTGTTTTGCAGTTATTTCTTAATAGAAGATTCAATGACTACTTAATTCTCCTCTACGCGAAAAGATCTGATTTCTTTATATTCTACAGGTTTATTTTTCACAGGTAGTGATAAAATACACACTTGACAAGGATGAAAGTTCCAATAGCAACCTGGCAATAACACTTAATTTTAAAGTACTAAAGAATACTTAGATTTTGTTCTGGAAAAATGCGATCCTCTCTTCCTTTCATCTGATAAAGAAGTTATAAAAATGCACACACTCGCCACAATAGGATATTCGACACGGAGAGCCTCTCTAGATTTACTAGGAACAGACTAAAGGAAACAGTCGGATATGAATATAAAAGGTCTGGTTTTCTTCAGTAGAGAGGAACGTGCTTCTAGCAACTGTCACTGCACATATTTTGCTTTCATTTTCTTCTGCTTCGATATAAATGCATCAGGTGTGAAAACAGAAGCTTTAAACAAATTGTCCTTTAAGTTAAAAACAATGTTAAGTTAGTGGTCAGGGAGTGAACACCACTGCGGCATTATCTCCTGCCTCTGAAGACAGGAGAAGCTTCCCACAACAATACATTTAATGAACCAGAACGCTCGGAATTAAAGTTTTCAGGGCACTCAAAACACACCAACTTTCACATGCCTTGTTTTGAATCCTCTTCAGTCTCTATCAGCTCAACCTCCCTCAGAAGACTCTGGGGCTCCTTTTTTTTTCCCCAAACTTTTCCAGACAGCCCTGGAAGGCTCTGTACAGAATGTAAATGATTTCAGGATCTTTTATTTCCGATCGCTCTATGGCATCGCAAGACAAAAGTGACGCTTTCTATATTAAAGAGGAGCGTCCTGCCTCTCTCCCTCCCTCCCTCCCTCGCCAACGTGTAGGGGCTTTAAAAGTGAAAGTTAGGAAAATAATCTTTATCCTGACACATTTTCAATCCTCTTAAAAGCACCTCAAGAACTATATACAGTATGAAATTAGCTCTCGCCTGTTCCCCTTGTTCCTACACAGTTTTCTAACGCGCCTCACCAGTAATAAATCGTCAATGAGGCTGTGACTCAGAGAGCAGACAGTGCGTTTCATGGGTATTTAAACAACAGCATTAACTACTATAGGAATCTGTGGAATGTGGAGTGCAGATTTATGTGTCTTAACAATTTCTTTACTGGTTTGCAATAAGCCAGCAAACTAACACTTTATTTTTATATTAATTTGGCCTCAGAAGTTGAGAATACTGGAGCATGACAAGAACAACAAAAATAAACTGGCATGTACTTAATAACTGTAACAGCGACTTGCCTCCGACACTAAAATATTCATCGAAACTGGGGGGAGGGGGGGGGGAGGAAACCTAAAAAGAATTACCCTCCCCAGCCTGCTCCCAGCTCTTTAACAGTGGGCAATGTAATGCCTTAAGGTGCCTCAAACTGTCTTTCATTTTCTAGACTTAATGGCTGATTGCAGAAATCAATGTTGCCATTAGTAACAGAGTATTTGTTATGGCATGATTTCCTCTGTTGTTAGGCTTGCAGAATGATTACAGTATTAGTGAGGTGCTTTCTTTATAAAGGGCTGAAGATATAACTTTCAATTTACTATCCATTAGTAAGTGACTTTGGAAATATAGATGAGGCCAGAAACCTTACCTGGAGATTTTATCCCGGTAGTCACAGGCTGGCAACTTTAAAAATCATACCAGGAAGCTCAATATTTTACAGAAATCCCCAGTGAAATATTATCTGTGTGGTTATTTAATACACAGCAAGTTAACATGACACGCAATGGAATTAAAACATTTCAGTCCAATTTCTGTTTTTCTTGTACTTTCAAGTAGATGTGGATTATGCAGAAGGCTTCATGCATGTTACAATGTGCACATAAATGAAAAGATTGTCAAAGAGTTAGCGTATGTCGTTTGGAATCTCTTTTTAATCAGTCCAGTGGCCAAGTACAACTCTCAGCTCAGTACCTGTTATGGTTGCGGGAATAAGGGCAATAGGCCGGGTTGGCCAACGTGCTCTTTATGAGGCATCTTTCTTCACCCTTTTGCACAGAGGACATGGAACGATCTCAAGGGACACACCATGAATAGAAGAGGAGGGGAAAAACCGCCTTCCAAAAGCTGTAGGCAGAGGCCCCAGAGGCGACATTGCCACTGGTGACTGTAGAGACTCTGCACGCTGCTGCTGGAGGGGCGGCAGCGCGACAGCGCAAGGGCTGGGAAACCTGCCCTTGGCGGGGAGAAAAGGGTGAGCCGAGAATTAACCTCGAAGGCACTGCTGGAACCCAAACACAGATGTTCTGGCATGTAACACCACGTCCCTGTGGACCGCCAGGAAACAATCGAACAAGAGAATGCATAAACTACTTTGCTGCTGCGATCTCAAATAGAGCTACGAAGCTTTCAGTGCTGAGAGGGAAGGAGAAGTTTCATACCTGAAGAGGAGGGTGAGGAAGGATGTGGGCTGTCCTCCTGGGCACTCCCCGTCTGCGAGAGACCCCCACCTGCTCCACTTTCTTCAGTGACGTTTGAGGACCCTGGTGTTGTTGACCTGCTGACAGACTGAGATTCTTGATCGCTTCCAGACCCACGTCGCTCATCAAGACTACCTTGAATTATGTCATCTTCTCCTTTCCTGTCCCTTTTGTGGACCCTGGAGTGAACGACCACTTGGTGGTATGTTCTAAAAACCCTTCCGCAGTCCGGGCACTCAGTTGGCTTTTCTTTTATGTTTCCATGACTTTGTAAGTTGTAATCGAGTCCCTGGTTCATACCATGTGACAAAAAATCTCTACTGCCTTCTAAAGGGTCTAGTTTGTTTGGCAAGTCTCTCTGATTGCCCATTTTAGTGCTGTGAACCAAATCAGCAGGCATTTTCTGCTTAGAGCCATCTGCTCCTACTAACACATACTCCCGCTTCTCCTTATCAAACATAACTCCAGCATTTGCCAAAGTGTCTTCGTGGCTGCGCTGTATCTGCTGCTCTTTAGACAAAAAGCCATGTTCCATGGCCATTCCCCTTGCCATAAGCTGCCAGGCCTGATAGCTGTTTACTGGATCCATCTCTGCCGCTTTGGCAGCAGCTTGTAACCTTTCTATGCAGCTGGATTTCAGAGGAGGCACCAGATTGAGACAGCCCAATAAAGAATGTTTATCCCCTTCAGCAATACTGTGGCCAATGCCAGAAATGGGCGAAAGGAGCTTCCCCAAGACTTCTTTCTCTTTCATGGGCATGTCTCCTTTGTTGTAGACTTGATTTTGTTCACTTAAACTCACTTTATCAGGAGGAAGAAACCCGCTCTGCAAACATGACAGGTATCTTGAATATAAGTTTGCATGAGCTTCCTGGGACATGCTGCTGATGGAGACAGGTACTTCAGGATCATTAGGAGACTTGTTCTTCACGGATAACTTATTCAGGTGAACTTTCATGTGATTTTTAAGAAACCAAGGCTCTTTGAATCGCCTCCCGCAGATCTGACAGCAGTGTTCAAAGGAATCCTTGTGCTTTCTCATGTGGCCTTTGAGGAACCAGGCTTGGCTAAACACTTGGCCACACACCTCGCAGCGGAACTCATTGGTGGATTGCTCGCCATTCCCGTTGGAGCCCTGGCCCTGTGCCGACTCCGCAGTTATGTGAGCCTTCTCCACGTGGCTGATCAGCTCCTCCTCCTGCGAGGCGGCAAAGTCACACAGGGTGCACTTGTAAGGCTTGTGCAGGATCCTTATGTGCCTGTCAAGCTCTTCTCGCTTCTTAAACTTGCCTTTGCAAAACGTGCATCTGAACCCAGCCGTCTGGGCGACAACTTCTTCTTGGACGCTGACTGGCTTTGGAGAGGGAACGGGGTTTGAAATATCCGGTGTGCTGTGATTAGCCGGCACAGACAAGTTACAGTTGGCGAGAGGCATTGGCTGGGCGTGCGGCTGTGCTTTCACGTCAGGTCGTGGCTGCAGGAGGCTGCTCTTCATCTGTTTGTCCCGAAGGATCGCTCTCTCCTCCAGCTCATGCAAAAGTCTGTTTTCTTCCCGGACTCTTCCACGACCTTTGCCCAGGTTTCCAAGCTTATGGGTACGCAAGTGTATCTTCAGGTTGCCTTTCTGAGCCGCTCTGTGGTCACAGTACGGACACTTAAATGGTTTCTCTCCAGTATGAGTTCGCATGTGTAGCGACAGGATGCTGTTAAATCGAAAGCGCTTCCCACAGAGGGGACATGGGTACTTTCTGTTTTTCCTGGCATCATCCTCTATATCGCTCATCTGAGACATGATCCCTAGGTTTTGTCCGTTTAAGAACTGCTGCAGATCCACACGCCCATTCAAACTGGTGTCAACCTCCCTGTTGAGCTGGTTTGCCAGCAGCGCCATCTGACTGCTGATGGGCTGGTTTGCCATGGACATGTGGCTTTTGTCTTCCAGCGGCACCGACACCTTCTCCTCCGGATTCTGCCTGTTCTGGAGTTCTGGGAAGGCATGGCTGAGCTGGGAAGTGATCTGGTGCAGCTTCTGGCTCATTGAATACTGCCCATTGAGGATGGTGCTGTTGAGATGGGCGTCAGCTTCTGGCACAGCTGAAGAAACACCAAGGCACAAACTAGCTTCCTCCATCTCTGAAAATCAGAAGATATTTTAGATTCAGACTGTGAAGGAGTTACAAGCATTGAATCACTGACGTGCAATTTGCATTTTATGTTTTACCTACTCATAATAATGCAAAGGAATTAGTGTAAAAACAATAAAAAGTGTATTAAATGCCAACTGTGCTGCACAATTCTGATCATACACATGCTTTCACCATTCTGCATGTTTACCAATAACCATTAATTACTATTTTAAAATATGCTACAATTTCAAAATCCAATTATTAGGGACGGGGCAGAGGCTTTTACCACCCTCCTTTTGAAATTGCACCTGTTTACACATCTAAATCTATAGAAAAAGAAACATGATGCATCTCTCCCATTTCTGTTAGAAAAGCCAGCAAAAAAAACCAAAAACAAAAACAGAAATCCATTTGCAACTTTCGGTTCCATTAACCATATTCAATATATTACCCATACTACAATAAGAAAGATAGTTTTATGATTTGACAAAAAAAACGATGGTATGATATTTACTGGTGCACAATAAAACAAGATAATGTTTTGGGAAAAAATAACGTAAAGGACAAGCTTTAGAACAATAAAAGGGATTTTGCTTTAGTCAACAAAAAGTGCAGTAATATCTCATTAAGCTGATTAGTATGCTGCTTAGAAACAGTACTAGGTGCTGTAACACATGATTATAATCATAAAAATCCTTCAGTGTTTGCAAGTAAGCATTAACGAGGTATATTAAATTTTAAGGAGACTGCGACTAGCAGCTTTGTAAACCTCCGAGATTAAGATTTAACCCTTCTGTTACAAAACATTGTTATTTTGCCGATTTGAAACCAAGCCCATCAAAAGGCACATAAATTATCTTCTCACGAGTCTTTTAATTCATCGGTGAGAACCTTCAGGTTTCAGTTCTTAGCAGAATTTGCCAGATTACAGAAGGGATATCTCCATCCTTCGATGGGCAAGACACGTGATTTAAGGCACTTTGATTTGTTCTAAAGAGCTCTCGTATGGAACTAGATAAAACCAATTAAAATCTGGGAAAGGTGTTGTGGAAAGCCTCAACAAGTTTAAGAATTCTAATAACTTTTCTAATACTCAGTAATGACTACAAATTGCACCCACACTCTGTATGCCGCAGGAAATTAGAATTCAGAGCTGTTGGTTAAACACAAGCGCTCCGTTCTGGTCTGCATAATTGTCCACAATAATCTTCTATCCCTGCCACTTCTCTACTCCATACAGAAACAACGTATCTATAAAACTCTGCTTAAAATATAAAGTTTTACATTAATAAGTCTCAAACAGTAAGACGCTATAAGGTTATATTAGAATTTAATTAACATCTGTGTGGTTCAGCAGAGTGATTTGACACTTCATTCACAAGTAAAATTAATGCATTCTATATGTTATTCAATAATTAATTTGGTCAACTTTCTGTCTGGCGCTAGCCAAAAGCATTTATTTGCCATCTTCTACAAAAACTGTGCGCACAGTCCAGGTGGACATTGCTCCTTAGGTCACTTCAGAACGGCCACTCGCTAACTCATTTGAGGCCCAAACCCGGCACATTTAAAATGCACGTAATTGTGCTCATGGGAGTTGTCCGGGAGACTTCAAAGGGCGATCCTGAAAGCAAAGTTCCACACGTGCTTAAGTATTTGAAGGATCAGGGCTGGGGAAAAAAGCATGGGTGGTCTCCAAAGGGAGACCAATTTGTTCCTCTACAGGATGATTGAGATTATGATACAACACAGATCTTGTCAGAAATGAATGGGAAAGTGGGTATTCTTGAGTATTAAAGACCAACAGGAGCTACAAAGTTCTGCTCAGATGTAAAGCAGATCTTCTTCAGAGTTTACCAGTGCCGAGATTCACCTTTCACGTCAGGGACTCGTTAGTTACATGCTCTCAATATCATTATTTATTAAAATATTAATGAGCTAAGGTACATAAAAGGAGGAAGCTTATATCTAGAAGTTTTAGGACTGCACTTCAGTTTAGTTTGCAGTGCCCGATATCCAAAGCCCGTGGACATCGACAAGCCAGGTGCTCACCCAAGGCCACAACGGAAACAAAATGCTCGGTTTCCAAGCGAGTTTTCTGTGCAGACCACAAACATTCAAAATGGGAGAGATGTACAAACACTTTTTACTTTTAAACATTTTGAAAGTTTACTTGTGAAACAAACCAAATTTCATGTTCCGAACAATCCGAGAGCGGCAGGCCTTAGACCTGCACTGCCTATTGTTCACTAAGACCTTGAACACCTCCTTACTGCCTTCCCCAAACAGAAATAATAATAATGATTTCAAAAAATATAAAACCAACCCCAAAAACCCAACAAAACCCACTTTCTGCCTGAATTTCACGTACCACCAGGGTTATTTTTCCTCACCACATTTGAAGAAAGCAAATTGGCCAACAAGAAGATAAAACTAAGAAATGCACTGCGTGTACAGACACATAACATAGAGAGAGGAGGGTTTAGAAAAGCCTTTGTGAATTGTCATTACTCTGTAACAGCTTGAAAAATGCAGCCTAAATTTCATTTCTTCAGTTGACCTCAAAGGGAACTGGTGCCTTTACATGCTCGGGAAGGTTGGGGTAGTTAATTTTAGCATTTTATGCTCTATCGAAGTTTGGAAATGCTGACAGATCCCAGTGGAGTTTATTAATTCTGATGTTTAACCCTAAGCATCAGTTCAAACGTATGGTTATTGGGATTGGGGAGGGGAGAGGGAGCTGTGGTTGAGATTCTAAGTTATTCTGTGGCTCTTTTTCAAAGATAACTTTAATAAAGTAACAACAGCACACAGAGTTGGAATATGATAATTTTTCTGTTTTTTTCTTTTGCTATTTTCTGTCTCTCACAAACATGGACACATCTAATACAGAATATAGATAGGAGGAGTTGGAAAAAAAAAAAAATCAAGACCAAACCCATACCTTTTCATTTAAAAACTAAGAATTCTGGATCAAGCCTGGGGAGCCTGACCCACGCACGCTGATCTTTTGGCATTGGAAATTTTATACATTTTTGATGAAATATGCAGAAAGGCGAGCAAAGCCTCTTCTTGGTGAGCAATAACCACCTGCAAATCCCACATATTCCGATCAGCTGCTCAGTTTCCACTATCCAGCAATCACAATCTCAAGATGCTCCAGTTCCTCACTTAAGCTGCATTGCCCCCTAAGATGCCCCAGCTCCTTGTAGCCCTGCCTCCTGGCCCCGGCTCTAAACTGTGTCTTCCTCACGCCCACCTGGTTTCATTGCAGAGTATAATCATGGCTTTCTAAGTACTGACATGTGAAATTTCCCCTCCTGCAATTCCTGGTTCACACACTTAGGAACCCAGGAACCCTGCTTCTGTTCAGCTCCGACGTAAACCAGACTCTCAGCATTCTTCAGCCCATTCACAGCAGCACCTACCAAAATCTCATCTCGTAACCACATGCAAGACAGAAATAAAACTCCTCCTCATCCATCATCCCACTATGAATTAGATAACTCAACCTAATTTGCCTAATTTCTCTAAAAAAATTAGCAATTCCATTCTCTCCCTCTTTATCCATCATCCCTGCCCAGATCAATGACCCGCCGGGGTTACACGAGGTGGGGCAGCGGCTTTGACTCCACTGCGAGCCCCTTGCTGCGGGCCTTGCACTGCGCAGACCCACCTTTACCAGAGAACTAGGTTGTCATTTCCGCTGGTTTGACAAAAGAAATCTTGTTTGCAATACCTTTCTTCACCACGTCCTTTTTTGCTCCCTAAGCCAAAGCACCGGGTATTCAAAAATAAAACATCTGCAAATGTCACTTTGTAAGAGGTGCTTTGTGGGAGGGAAAATGTCCACCTTTCAATTTTTAAATATATAGTCTATTCCATTATGTCTACGATTCTGATCTCTGTTATAAGAGAAACAGAGAACGCTTTGCCATCACTCACACTGGGAACAGAAGCACAATGTTCTCTGCCATTAACAGATGTTTACAAAATTGACAGCAAATCAAACGTGAGATTGTTAAAGAAATTATAATATGTTTGTTGAAATTTATTTTGTGAATTTTTGACTTTTAAGAAGGCTATGGAATGGTTGGAGCAGGTCCAGAGGAGGGCACAAAGATGATCTGAGGGCTGGAGCATCTCTGCTATGAGGAAAAGCTGAGAGAGTTGTGGTTGCTCAGCCTGGAGAAGAGAAGGCTCCGAGGAGACCTTAGGGCATCCTGGAAGGGGCTGCAGGAAAGCTGGGGAGGGACTTTTTACAAGGCCCTGGAGTGATGGGACAAGGAGGAATGGTTTTAAATTGGAAGGGGGAAGATTTAGATCAGACATCAGGAATAAACGTTTTGCTGTGCGGGTGGGGAGGCCCTGGCCCAGGCTGCCCAGAGCAGTGGGGGCTGCCCCATCCCTGGAGGGGTTCCAGGCCAGGTGGGATGGCGCTTGGAGCCCCTGATCCAGTGGGAAGTGTCCCTGCCCACGGCAGGGGGTGGGAGCTGGATGGGCTTTGGGGGGGCCCCTTCCAGCCCAAACCATTCTATGAGTCTATGAAATGTTCTGTAAGACAGTGCACCCCAAGACGTGACACTGCTCAGAGAGGTATCGGCGCTGCTGGTGAGCTGCCCCTTCCGCACCTGCCTGAGCCCTTGGCTCTGGCTGCTCCAGCTGGGTCTGCGTGGGCAGCGGCGGCCCCGCAGCGAGGAGCCCCCAGCAACCACTGACTGCACTGCGTGTGCGCTCCCGCGCCCGGGAGCAGGGTGCTCAGCTTACGGAATTCACAGCTGGATCTCTGTATTACAGTAACATTCTCTCATCTCCCAGATGAAGGTGCAGCGAGATGTTCTGGTCCCTTTGATGGCACTAATAGTTATTTTGATTTCGCTCACATTTGTGCCCTCCAGACTATTTCCTGTGATATCAATAACGAAAGTTCTGACTTCAGCCATTGCAATTGAACACACAGATTTTATTTAACTATGTGAAATGGATTACCGGAATTTAAAACCAATTATGACACCAGAAATGCCTGTCATCACAACTACATTAATGTAATGTGAGAAGCCAGGCTTCCTTTTGCTGGAAACCGAGAGGAAAAAAGGATGGCAAATAAAATGAAGAAGTTTCACTATAAATCCACGCGTGTCCAACCCATGTAAACACACACCGACACACACATGCGTACACACAATTGGTGTCTTTGCAAGCAGATGGAACAAATTCAGCTCTGCTTACACCTGTGGGTTCCTACAGGACACGCACCCCAAAGCATTGCCCTGTTCCTTGCCATAGAGAGAACAGTCATTCTAAAACCACTGTTGTGCCATTATTATAGCTCAGATTAGGTTAGTTAAGATTTACAGTTCAGTAAGCAAAGTAATGCTTTACAAGCTCACGTGTTCCAACGACAAGCTCGCTCTGGCCCTGATCCTCTGCACAGTCACAGTTACACACGCTGTTACTTCTGCTTCCAGAATATAGACCTGGCATTTATCTTTCCAGCTAGAAAAAGTCACCTCTATCTATGCTATCTTCAGGCCCACTGACAAATTCTAAGCAACCTGATACCAACTCCTTCAGGCCTTGGCAACTCCTGAACAGGTATCGCTGAGGAACCTCAGAATATACATGGAATTTTTATTAAATATCGTTCCTATTGTTGTAGCTGGAGCAGTTGAACTAAGGCTGTTACAAGCATAATACTCTCCTGTTAAGAAATACAGAACACCAGACTACTGAACCCTTTCAGGGTCATTAAACAGCTGTAAACATTATTACAAAAATAAACCAGAGATTTCATGCTTACATTTTAGCCCAGAGCTTGGTGTGCTGAGCAAGTACATTTTTTTCATCTCTTACAATCAACGCTGGTGACATTTGGGCATCCAAACAAATTACATCACAAATATTACTGAGGTGGGGAGGATACCGAGCGGTTTATTTGCCAGCCGATTAATATATAAAGAGGGGGGCAGGATAGACGACCTGCTCTTCTTTGACTGATTTGGAGGCAACACCAAGAGACACAGACGTAAATAGTTAAATTTTAACAAAAACATGTGTGTGCAGAAGGGGAGGGGGGGAGATCAGCTGTATTTAATGCCACTGGGACAGCATTATCCAATCTGATAAAATGAAATAAACATCAGGCCAGACTCTACTCTCATTTTACTTCTATAAAACAGAGTAACTGCATCGAGTTCACTGGCGTTTTCCTTTTTTTTCGTGCCGGTGCTGGTTAAGTAGGTGTCCTGCCCCTCTGGGTACAATATAATTATATTAGGGAAATATATGGTTTCTGGAGCATAACAGAATGTCTTTAAAACAAAAAAAGTTGGCCTACAGGTAATGTGTGCTACATATTTGTTTTCATTTAAACATTATTAAGGTCAACTTGGAAATTTGTTGTTACTATTAGTCATTTTCCCACATTTAAGCTTCGTAGTCATTGCAAAGCATACGTAGCTCCTAAGAACTAAGAGCTGCACAAAGCACCACTGGGACACAGCAGGCACAAAGCCACGGGCGCTGCTGTGCAGCTCAGCTCCCGCAGCCTCAGCGGGGCACCCAGCTCGCGGCTGGGGCCTCCTGTAAGCACCCAGCCCAGCACCCAGCCTGGGGTTGGAATTGTTGGAATTTCCCACAAGCAGCCATCCCACACCCATCTCAGAGCTGGAACCTCCTGCCAGCACCCATCCCAGGGCTGGAGTCTCCCTGTAAGCACCCATCCCAGCACCCAGCCTGGGGTTGGGACCTTCTACGAGCACCCATCCTAGGGCTGGAGCCTCCCATGAGCACCCATCCCAGCACCCAGGCGCCGGCTGACCACGCAGCGGGAGCAGGGAAGGCATCTGACCAAACTGTAGCTGCTTTGTAGGGCTGATATTTAAACAAGCTGCTTATTGATTCCCAAACAAAGTACTCCTTTAGCAACAACAGAGCCGACTCATTCCAGCACAGTTTTTATGTCTTAAAGAAGGGTTAGCAGAAGGATTTTGAAGTTTCAAAAGTCATCAGCAGACAGAACCTGCCTTGCTGAGGTTCTGGCCCGAGACAGCCGCTTTCTCAAACACCCGTTCTAAAACCCGGGTTCTGTTACGCCCGTGGGTCCCTCGGGGCACCCCGTGCTTTGGGCTGATAACGGATCCGTGGGAGATGCTGGGAGCACTGTGAAGTGGAGGGCTGCGAGCTGCCTGTGATCACAATCTCGGCAGACGAGCAGAGAGGAGAGGAGAGGTCATTTATAAATCTCACTCTCAGATTAGAATGGAAAGATTAGAAGGATGCAGACAAGATGTTTGATTTATTGCTACTCTGCATGTGACTTGGCAAAATCTGTTTGCCTTCTTATTTATTCTATTTCTCTTGCATATACTTAAGAAGTCAGATCCAAAGAAGAGAAAGGTAAATAATTGGTACTGAAAGTTCAGCAGATTAAAAACAAAACCCTGTTTTTCCCAGGCACTGGTTGCAGTGCGATCATTATTTTTTCACTTATAAGCATTGATTCTCTTTTTATTTTTTTTCCAGGGTTCTGATGACTAAAATAAAGATAAGAACGACACCAAAATTCAAATGGGAGCCCGATTTGTGGAATGCTTCATTAAAGTAAAGCTTCTGTTACTTTAGAAACACTATTTTGAAAAGTAAATTTGTTATTTTCATGTAATTTGCAATGTATACGACTGATTAAAGACTCTCCAATTTGATCAATCCCCTGTAGCTCCTATCTGATCGCTCACTTTAATTAATCTCACTGCCATCCACGTCAGATTGAAGAAACCTTAAAATTAAGCTTTTAATGACCAACTTCAATATCACGCAATACAAATAAAATAATAAAAATGCCCAAAGCATATTTATGAGTTCATATTTTGTCATTTTTACAGCACAAAATGGGCTCTGACTCTTCTGTTCTCACCTAAGGACACTGCACCCCACTGCAGTCTGTAATAATCTAACTCAGAATATTAAAATATACCCAACACTAACCCTGTTCCTCCCACATTTCTCACACAGGCGAGTTCCAAAGAAAAGGCAGCGCGTTTCAGCTGGGCGAGGACAGGAGGACCAGGTCCTCTGTAGCGAGTATCAAGAGATCAAGCAAGAAGAGTTAAAAACACAGAACTCAAATCACAGTTTGAAACAATTTAAATCCAAACCTGTAATGCTGGGCTGATGGTTTTATTTTCATTTCACAAAGGCTTAGACTTAGATTTTTGTGCACAGCTAAATATAGTGTCAAATGCACAAATATCCCAAAGATCAAAGTATGATGGATTGCAAAATATTCATATGCAATAGCCCAGCGAGATCTTGTTCACAAGGGCACCTGTCAGAAGCCTAAGCTTGGGTACAAATCATCAAATAAGGATGTAAAATCATTACTAAAATCCAGGCATGCAATCAGATCGTCAGTCGTCTCAAGCTGCTGGACCATAGCCAGCGCAGTGGCTCAACAGACTAACGCTTTGGTCTTTGCAGGTCCTCAGGGCCCTCACTCCGCTCCTCCTGCTACCGGTCGGGTCAGCTGTCTGTACCCAGCATTGACTTTCCTGGCGCTTAATGCTAGGAGTAGAGGAAAAAAAACCCACGTCCATAAGTTCCCTTTGACCCGAGCCACAGAAACATCTGCTGGTTGAGTCACGAACTGCTTGTTGGCCAAGTTTAACAGTAACCGATCCTGTTGCGGATCAGCTCTCTCAGCAGTAGGTGTCACTGCAATAAATAGATGGATTTCAAGGGACAAAGGCACACATTCCCAATGAAAATGCATAAACAGAACCTCCCTGAATAAAGAGAGCTCCAAAGAGAAGGGTATGGTTCAACCAGCCATTTCATTTAACTCATGTAAAATGCTGGAAATCTGGTTTGGGGAGAAATGAAATTGTACAAGTGGGACTGCCAAGAAGGACAACAAAGGAATTCTGTCCTTCAGTCTTATGTCACAGAGAGCCTGTGATTCACAGTAATCACCTTCCTGCAATCCCAGGCCTACCAGGTAAAGACTGCTACAGTTAAACCTTTTAAAATAAAGCTCTCTAGCAAATTAAGTAATTTTCTCTAGTGGAACAAAAGACTCAGTTATATGGAAAAGCATCACACGCTCAACTGCAGTTTCAGGACTTAAGACCACAAAGTTAGCCTATTTTTTGTCAAATTAGAAAGTCCATACCCAACCCTATCTGCACACAGAACAATGGAAAGCTGTTTTAAATATTCTGTTTCAGGGAGGGAAAAGAAGTTTTGAGTATAGATTTAATTAATAGAGTGTGTATTTTGAAAAAGCAGGAACCAATTTATATCTGAAACAGAAATATGTGGTATGCCAGATAATATCCCAGAGATGTCAGCCAAGTCTGCACCATATTTGGTTTCATTATCACAAAATGGTTTGTAGGATAATTAAGGATGCTCTAAATTGCACATTATTGAGTTAGATGGTAGGCAAAACAATGCATCACCAGCCATACAGGCTACCTGTGATGACATCAACACAGCAGCTACGTGCCTAAGCAGATGTTTAAATGTTGGTCAAAAGGAAGAAGGGAGATCAATACCTCAGACCTTCCATAACCTGTTGGACATGAACAAGAGCCTATGCAATAGAATACACTCTCCAAGCACATCTATAACACAACTGCATTTATTTTACTTCTAATGACCTTGAACTGGGAACAAAGGAGAGGAGAGCATGGAGATAATGAAAAGGTAAATTACTCCATTCTCCGATGTCAGTGAATTTCAGAGACACCAATACTAAGAAGTCCTGACATACATACTCAAAGTCACAAGGGGCCACCCTCGGTATCTGGGAAGAGTTACTCTTCTCCTTTGCCCCCACACGCTGCCCAAGCATCCCCCCCCCAACAGTAATTCCCAAACAGCACCTCGTAAGGCTCTGCAGCATCGTGGGCCATCAAAGCGTTCTGTAACTACGAGAGCGAGGGGAAGACACACTGTGTCTCTCCTCGCTGGGGACAGAATTAGCCAACTTCTTAACATAAAACAAACGGAAACGGTTAGAACCTCTGAAGTGACTTGCCCAGTTCCAGTGCACCCAAACAGCTTCCAAGGCCGCAAAGGGACTGAATTTGTCAGAATTTCAGCACTGCAGAAAGGCCTATCCATAACTGATCGTTGCCACATCTCATTTAGGAAAGAGCTCACCGCCTATCTCGACTCAAATAGATGGTTCATCCTCTGTGAAGAACCCAGGGATGGAGTCCACAACTAGACGACTCCTGTGGCTCAGTCCAGTATGCCAGATCGCTTTCTTTTATCAAATATAATTGAGTGCTGAAAAGACCGGGGTTTTTAACTCATTACAGACCTGTCAGCATAAAATTTTTTAGTTAAAATATTACAGAGAGATATTTTAGTTTTTAATAACTAAGATTCTTTGCTGTTAATCCCTTCTACCTCCGATTTCTGTCTTTTCTCCTTTCTTCCCTCAACTCAACTGATTTAGTTTTTCTCTCCCTATAACACATGGACTTAGTGGCAAGAAGAAGATGCATAATTTAGAGGGTCATAGTGATTCTTAGGTACAAGTAGCTTCAATGAGTTATTTTTAATACTAATTTCCAGGAAAAGGACAATGTTGAGAAAGCCTCAGTGTCAGTGGAATTAGACAGAGCAAAAGACGCAGCTGAAAGCGGCAGGGATGCCAGGAAGGAGGCAGATGCAGGAAACACAGAGCAAACATTGCTCAGAATGTTCCTTGTTTCTGCGGTCTCCAAAAAAGCAGAAACAGCAAACTCTTTGCAGAATTAGGTGGAAAAATATGGATGAGAAAACACAACATGAACTTAGCTAAGGACAGAAAAAAAATTTAATTATCACTCAAGAAAAATGAAACACCAAAACCCACAAATCTCCTTTATCCTTTGGCGTTCTGGTCCGTGCTTTCACTGATGTGATACATTACTGCTGTTGTCATTTAGCTTTATTAATTGATCACTGCCATGAACACAAGAGCGGAGCCCGTAACTCTAGAAGCCACCTCGTGCTTCCTGCAATGCTCTCACGTGGAGATAAGTGGTTCGGACTCAGAAGGGTGTGGTTAGCCATCACTGCGCACAGCTCAGACACCCACAGCTTGGGTTTGCCACTGCTATAATCATATCTACCCCAAGGCCAGAAAATAGTCAGAAAGCACGCTCTTCTTCAGATTGTCATATCAGAGAAACAAAACCTGCATCTGCCCGCAGTACTGCTAACCACACTGCCCCTCCAGATGCCTCCTGGAGCAGGAAGACAATCCCGAACAGGAACGTCCATACTAAAAGTAACCAACATGGGCATATTTCCCTGTATTTCCCCAGCTGCTTTTGAAACTGCCTCTACCTGTCACATTGGGATCATTCTGCCTCCCAGTAACCTTTTCCTCTGTAAAATGGTGCGAACCAGCTGTAACAGAGCAATTACACCAAAGAAATAATGATGATGCCACAGGAGAGACCACAAAGCAGCATAACCCCTACGCAGCGCTCCTGAACACAACAGGGTGCAGCCCGGGACGTGCACAGAGATCCCCTCTTGCCATCAAGCTGCAAGATCAAGAACAGGAAAGGGAATGGCTACGCAGAGCGGATATCGAAGGAAGCACAGAAGCAAGCCCTGACTATGGTGAAACAGCGTGTACGTTCAAACACAACGGCAGTGTGACCTTCGAGGGCCGAAGCCGAGCACCAACCGCTGCCGGGGCACCTCTGTTTTATCTGGGCACAATAGCTTTGATCATCAATAAAAAGGGCACTGGAAACTTGGCAGACGCGTAGCAGATAGATGAATACGGGGGAGGAGGAATGCTATAAAAATACAAGAACATATTTCAAAGCTATCTGCAGGATAAAAATCCTTTAAATAATTTTGATGTTAATTGCAACATTCCGGGCCCCCGGCCGAACAGACAGTGCTCCACGGCTGACAGGTGAGAGGCAACAGAGCTGACAAAGAATGTCTGATAAATGCAATCACGGGATGACAGAGCCTGGCAAGTTCAATTACGGCTGCAAAGCCAGTTGGGAGGTGGACTCTGATACCTGTAATCCATCCCTAACAGCCAGCCCGGGCCACGCTCCTGGGAGGGACTGGCGGCATCCCTGGAGGCTTCAGTCCCAGGGCAGGCGGGGAGCAGCTATCAGAAAGACCAGGGACTAACAGGGAGCACTTCACTGCAAGAGAACAACGAGCAGATAAACATAACTAACACTCAGTGGAACTACTTCAAGTCTCTTGGACAGACTGTGCAAGGGAGCAGCTTGTGTTCACTTTCTCCGGCTCCTGCGAAACTTCACTCTGTGGTAATGCACTCTGCTGCAAACCGGTGTGAATCTGGGTAGTCTCAGCAAAACACAAAGCCAGGCAAGTGCAGGGGGTGACTCAGTGGTTCAGTCTCAAGAACCTGGCCCTGGGAGGCCGTGAGTGGCTCCCACCACTTGCAATGGGCACCAAAGTGCTCCCCCATCACACAGGGCCAAACACCAGGAGCCGCGAAGCTGAGAGCACTCGGGATTTCCCACACAAAACCCCATGCAGAAATTCGTTCTTCTGTTGCTTGGATTTCCAGCACCTTGCACCTATGCTTACAGAGGTTGTTATATCTGTATTTCTAATTAAAAGGATTTTCATCTCCCTCACTTTCTACTTCTGAACAGACCAGCTATTCTTCTGTGCTGTGAGAAGGCAAGGAGGGACGCACACAGCAAACTGGGCCTTCTCATACTTCAGTATAAAACTGCCTAAGAATCTAAGTCATGTTTAATCAAAGTATCAGGCTTCCTTGTAGCTTCCTTTCCTTTTCTTTTTTAAAGTCACAAAAAAAGTCCTTTCTCAGTTTTTGGTTGTTGACTTTTATTTTCCTAGTGACTTTTTTCTACAAAAGAAATAAAATCCACTATGCTTCTAAAGGACTTCTTTGTTCCCTTTCTGGATTTTCCAAAAATATTGTAAAATGACAATGGTATAAAAATTATACTGTAAAAAATGTAAGTACTGGGAATGAGCAGAGTTATTCATTTATATCCCGAGCTTATGAAATGGGCGTATCATGTGTCCTTTACCCAACAGCAGCCTCTTTTAGCTTCAATCGCAAGAGCTAACAATATGTTATTGATATGATTTCAGGAAGCTGTCAGCAGGCAGCTTAACTTTCGGCTCCTCAGCCACGGTGAGCGTATGCACAAAACGTACCTGTACCCCTCCTGCAGGGAGGCTGGCAGCGACGCGCACATTCCTGTCAGCTGTCACGGCAGAATAAAGAGAAATGTAAACAGGTCTTCCTCACCAAATGCAGCCTCAGCCTCTGTACAGAGCACAAACCTGCTACTGGTATCACTGGGAGTTTTAATGGGCATCAGAGCACTGAGGTGCAGCTGATGGCTCCTACACAGAGCTGGGGCAGGGAGCAGCTGGGTGGGTGACCGAGGGCACTGCCGTGGGTGCTCAGCCCCCCTGCCCCATTCTACCTCCTCCCCAGCACCACGCTCTCGCCCCACAGATGACCCTCACACCGCTTTCAATGACTTCCAGGCTTCCATCTATGCCCTCCAACTGTCCTCAACACAAAATCCATCAGAGGGTACCAAACAGGGAAGCTGATGGGGCCACCGACCTGCCGAGAGCCAGAACTCAGTGATGCCCGTGGCGTGGCACACCCCGAGCCACGTGCCAGGGGCAGCAGGAGCTGCACCCCTACCAACCACGGTGGAAATGGGGGCTCCTGATGCCGCTGCGCACCTGGCCCCTTGTGCTCACTGAGGAGGATGGGGGCAAGCGAAGCACGGGAGAGACGAGGCCCTTCTGTAAAGATACAAAACTTCACCTTCAACCACTTGCACTTGAAGGCAAAGTAAAGTTACACATAATAAGTCCAGCATTTGCAAGAACTGGATGATCTATAAGGTCCCTTCCAATCCAAACCACTCTGTGATTCTCCGTGCTCTATTATATTTTCAAGAGCTGAAGAACAGACACCAATGTCTGAAGCCAGAGGAGGTAGGGTAGGAGTCCTCCAGGAAACCACTCATGTTTAAAACTAGCTTCCACCTTGGTTTAGAAGCCTTCACAATAAAGAAGTATGTTGTACTGTGCGACACCGGTCATTTTTGTTGTCTGATGAAGAGAACTAACAGGCTGCTGCAGGAGGTAGCACAGCTTCCGTGGTTTTTTCCCTCCAAATGATCAGAGAAAGCACCGTACTTTAAGGATGTGCTCTTAAAAGGGTAAAACAAAATATCCTTCTAGCTATTCTAAGCCTGCCATATAAGTATTATGCTGTTACAGATTTCAAAAGGTTAGCTTCAATGAACCTGACATCAGTATAACCCAAAATAACCCATTCAAGAGAAAAGTAAGAAATAATTGCTGTTTTCTCTTTTTTTCCCCTCCGCTATATTGCTATAATGATTTTGCATAACAGATTGAACAAAGTGCTGTTGTGACAGGTGGTAGAATTCAGCTAGTAAGCACAGAGACAGGGTTCAATTTAGTTTGTGAATCCTTTAATTGTTGTGCAGCTAATTAAAGAAGGTTCTTTACACTCGCAAGTGTTTACCGTTGCTAGTATGCATACATGAAAAATTAAATTGTGCCTTCAAGGGCTGAGAACTATAGAAAAATCATAGCTGATTCTGCAACATGCTTACCAGCTCAAAATAGCTGCTTTTCACAATTGGAATTTGTAAAACTTTTTGCTAAGCAAATATAGAGCTAATTAGAAGTGTTCGTTGGACCAATTAACATTTAAATAAATAAGCCATATTGCACATTTCACAGTCTTTATTTAATGATGCTTCTTAACTCTTTGGAAACATTCCTTTAAGTACAAATAAGTTGTCATAAAAATGAAAGACAAAAATAACACCATAACAGTATATTCTGTGCTTTTTTCTTTTTGCCTTGAAGTCTTTTCTCAAACTCAGTACCTGTTACCGGGGAAAGGGGGGGACACACAAATCTGGTTCCTTCTTTCATCTTGTCAAGTTACCTTTCCACCCTTTTGAATGCAAACAGAAAGACACATTTGATTACTATTTAAAGTGTTACGATAGATCTGTTTGGTTTGCCTCACAGAACAGAACCTGTTTTAGAAAAAAAATCTTACTTTTATCTCAGAAAATGGCCATTTCGGCCCCAAAGCAGAGTGTTCTCAGAAGGGACTGCTCTTAGAGTAACAAAAACAGCAGTTCGAAAGTTGCGCTGACAAACAAAGAAGTGAAAGGAAAAAATAAAAACGGGGTTTACAGGTCTACTGTTAGTATTCCTCTACCAAACCTGTGCAGTTATTACACCTAACCCCAGGGCTGCAATTGCCCGTCTCTTCAGGGTCAAGTGATATTCTGTTTTCAAAACAACTGTCTTTTAATTTAACGGTCCCTTTCAATCAATAAGGCCCTTCAGTCTGTGTTGAACATACATTTTCCCTCTCTCTTTCAACCTCCAAACCTTTCCTTAGCACAAAGGTTACACTAAAAACAGGGGGAAGGCTTCTTGCTACTCTTTCCAAGACACGTTACACCACCTTGCAATCAAACTAAGGAAGGACTCATTGTTGACCTTGGCTTTCAGCACAGAAAACCAAATTAACAAGGACCAATTAACATTTCAATAAATAAGGAAGATTAGCAAAGAATACTCTGCATACCAAGAGGGTAAAATAAACTAAAGGCAAGAGTATGGGATCTCCCTCAATCAGCAGTGGTGATTGAGTCCTCAGCAAAGGACGCGAGCGCGATGGTGCGCAGCAGCTCAGCCTGCTCCTGCCCACACTGGCAGGGCCCGCTGAGCTCCAAAGGGGAGGCAGCCGCACGTGAGAGCGGGCAACGCTCCCGCACTGGAAATCCCTTGGGAAATGTGCAGAGCCCGCACAGTCCTCACGACACACTTATGGCAGGAAAGGCTCTGCCCGGGGTTCTGGGCTCCGCTCTGCCCCTTCCACACGAGGCTGTCGGTGTTTGCGACTGCCCATGTCTGATTGCCGCACTCCGAGAAGGACGTGGCTTTGAGCTCACGTCTGAGAAGCAGCAGGCCAAGACTAGAAACATCCTGCATTGACTGGACTGTCAGTGCATGAGACTTCAGATTAAAATTTTAGTGGGGAAAGCGTGTCCAAGTTGGGATTTTTTAGATCTAGTAAATTGAGGTTCACATCAAAGAGAAAAAAAGGTAGCTAAAGAACATCCAACCCAAAGAACAACCAACAGACCGAAAAGAAGGTGTGTGGGAAGCCCCTGAAGACTGGGAAGTTAGTGTATCATAATGGCAATTCCATTACATTCAACCTGGAACCTCCCACCCGAAACTCTGTGCTAACCAAGTAGTTGCTCTGACTACCAAGCTACTGGTATGAAGTTCTCCAAACTTTCATGGTTCAGGCAACCCATGCCTCTACACAACTTCCATTTCATTTACCTTGACCTTTTTTTGGGGGGAAGACACAGAGGTACCTGGAAGCTGTAACCTGGAGGGCTTCCCGTGACATATGATGCTATTCCAGGTGGGATGAAGGTAAGGGTTCAACTTTTCAGCTTTCCTGCCTCTTACTCTTCCCTCAGATGGACTCCCAAAGAGGACTTTCAGCTGGCAAAGTTTCACCACCATGCCTGAATATCATTTCCCAACAGAATAATCAAATCACCCACTTACTAATCACCCACAAAGCCTGTCTGCTGAAAGGAAACTCCTCCTACACAAAGGTTGTGAATAATTCTCAGAAGGTTACAACATGATCTATCATTTTAAATATTTGGATCTGGAGTACAGGTTCAGGCCTCTAACTGACAGCCACCTTTATGAATAGTTAAGAGTTCACAGAGATGATTATCATGTACTATTTAAATATGTATAAAGGACAAAGATAATAACAATACTTTGCACTTTAATAGAAGCTTCTGTCTGAAAATCTCAGAGGAGAGCCGAAGTCCTCACGAATGTGCACTTACAGCTCCTCTGACCTGCGCAGTTGGTCACTGCTATTATTCTCGGGAATCTGGTAAGCTGTTATTGTTAGATTTCTCAAAAATGATAACATCTGGCTTAATTTATAGAGCAACTGAAGCCCAAAGTGAATCACCCTTGTGGGAGTATTGCGCGGTGCCTTGTGCCGAGGCCGAAAGCAGCGTGGGATGTTGCAAGGCGCTCTGCAGCTCCATGATCCCCATTCTCCTGGTCAAGGAGGAGAATCCTCCTCATCCCAAGGCTGAGACACGACTGACTGATTAACGCACAGCCCAGATGGGAGAAAAGCATGTCCTGCTGCTGGGCAGGAACCAGCCTTTCTGTAGCCCCCAAAATAATTTTAGATGTGGTTTTTTTCCCAGTAATAAAACAAAAAAAAAAAGAAACAAAAGTGGACTTGGGAGCCATACTTTCTTCTATGAAGGTATCTCTTCCACACTCTTAGAATTACAGCAGTTTTGTATTAAAAGAAAAAGAAAGAAAAAAGGAAAGATTTAAGTCCTCTATTTCTAAACACCTTATTTTAGACTCTCCTTCTCAGCCTCTTCTGATCAAGAGGCTGGAAGAAAGAGACTCTCTCTACTACCCGATAAAATACAGAATTTAGTCAGATAACGATTCAAACACGGTCAATTGTATCTTTCACAGAAAATATAAACAGAGCCAATAAATTCAAACAGAAACATAAAAAAAATAGTGACTCGAAACATCAGCAGCAATTCACTGCAAGTTCTAAATGCTGCTGAAAAGTTGTTTGAGTTTGAAAAGTAGACATGGACTACTTGAATTTATGTAAATGGCATTTACAGCAGTGAAACCAAAGGTCCTGCCATCCCTAAGGCCATATTTACAAAAGGGTCAACTGATGAATAATTCCACCGGTGTTTTAGGAAAGCATGTTTTACTTCCAACGTTGCTAATATGTTGTTTTTATTATACAATTTTGTTTCTTAAACAAGTAAATTTCTTAAGTAAGAACAAGACAAATGCAAACACAAAAATCCCACATGTCCTAAAGTGCACAGGTTTGCACATTTCCTTTTACAATATCGACCGTGCTCCACCATCCTTAAAACTTCTCACGAGATCAGAGGGCACAGGTGGCTCTCAGATCTCTTGCAAAACTTCTAATAAATGTAACAGGTACAAAGTTTTTGAGAGAAAGAGAGAGAAATGGGGAAAACTATTTTAATACAATTATTTCCAGACACCTGAACTAACTAAGAATGAGTCGATATCATGAATTATCACAAAATACCTCCTGAACGGACAACTTCTCCTGACACAAAACGCAAAGATGCAGAGAACCGGACCAGCTTTGTGGACTGGACACTAAAAGCAGCTGATGGCAATTTCCCTACCAGCACTGCACTCTGACTCAACTTTTTTTTTTCCTTTTAATTTTAACTGAATTCTTTAAATCAGAATAATAAAGTTACTGCACTACCACTAGCACAACAGAGCTCTGATCTCCTCCAAGGTCCCACAGCCAACAACAAACAGAAAGAGATGGAATCCCCTCAGCTCTGAGCCATCTGAAGTCAGGTTAAATTCAGCACAACATTCACAGATACAGAAGAGCAGAAAATTGGTTGACAACAACTTATCACAGAGTAACGTGCTAGCACAAGTTAACTGATTCACAGTAATTTTTAGCGTGCATGCTCTTGGCAAACGTGATGTAAACCACACGGCTTCAAGTGAAAGACATATTTCACTGGTTTCATTAGAGCTAAACCAACACTCTGCTGCTTGCGTGCTGCGAGGCAGGAGCTACTGCAGCGGCAGGTATAGCAGCTGACAACAGTCATTGGGGTGTGGGAGCAGGATTCATTGATGGGTTCTGTCAGCTTTTACCAGCTCAGATTTTCAAACTGCTATTTTTTTTACCAGGTTTTCATTACTGGAGCTCCACTCACCTCTGAGACACTCAAGGTGCTCTTTCAGAGGCCAAGAGGTAGCCTTTCATTTGGAAGAATTCCTACACGTAGGGGAAGATAGTTTAGTAAGGATTTACAATGAAAAAGTTTGGGAAAAAACCAAGTGAAATGCACACTATGGCCAACTAATACTGCTGCTGGATCCTCACTGGTTCCTCACCGACTTCCACTCTGCAGCTTTGCACGAAATTTATTAACTTCCCTAAGATAAAACACCAGCTGAAATACCTTCCTAAACAGAGACTACGAATCATCAACAGTGCTGGCAAGAGAGGTCACTCACCAGAAATGTTTTGGGTTGTTTTTTTTCTATCATATATAATGTCTCTATAAGACAAAGCATCAGTGGCCACTGGATTGTTACAAACCATTAACTGCAATAAGTTTTACCAGCTACAGAGGGAATCAAAGTGAATTTTCTATCAGGACACAGAGAAGTTCGTTCATCTCATGCAGATGCAGTCACTCCGCAGGTAGAGAATAAGGAATGAGGAAGATGTAAAGAAGCACTGCCAGCACTGGCTGGAGCCATTTCTCTGCCAGACTACGACATGGTTGGGGCCACAAGATGAGCTGCACTTTCTGGTTTTATTCTAGGACAGGTTCTCTCTCACCATCTGCAGCTGCTCCAGCATCCCATGTAACTAAATTAGATGCCCATCTTTGAACAGAATGAAACCCTCACAAGATCCCTGTGCCTCTCAGCCAGTACTCCCCTATCTTGTGCAGAAAAGTGTTCTATAATCCAAACCATGCTGAGTGTTTCACCAAAGGGCAGCTGGCGTTTCCGCTGCTTCACCATGAGCACTCATTTCAAAATCATATTTTACAGGAATCAAGACTAAATTGTTACTTACAAGGTTCATTTTGTAAAGACATTAATTAATGGACTGCACACGGAAGCGAGGTGGGGAATATTGTGCATTATTCTGTTGGCAAGTACATAATTTTTGTTATTAAAGTTGACATCATATTTTTGAAATGCATTAAGCAACACAGACAATGTATGCTCTGCCCAGCAACCCTTGTTTTGGGGGATGGCTCGTGGAGAGGGTCCTCCCCTGCCCAGCAAGGTCCTGATCTGGCTTGGCAAGTGGTGCAATGCAGGCACAGTTCTGGACTTGAAGACAGTTTAGAAAACCTACCACTCTCACAGAATGCCAGAGCCATGGAGATCCAAGCTCCATAACATTTTTAGCGAATGATCCCTTTAAGAACTCCCATTAATGGAGTCATTTCCTTTCTTACGGGTTTCAGGTAGCAAAGCAACTCATGGTAAACTTTCACTTTGACCCCTGTGTTCAGTCTCCAGTCCTCTTCCTCTCTTCCTCCTTCTTCCTTGTATCAAATCGATCAAACAGCTGTCCCCTCCCGCTTCCCAAATAAAGCGCATCCCTCTTTCCATAGCAAATGGAAGATATGAAAGAAGGAGGCGGCACTTGTTTACCTCAGTGACATAAACCCATGAACATCTTTTCTTCGTCAGCCTGGTCAGCAGGAGCCAAGAGGCTCAGAAATACCAGTTATGCCTTTGAATAAGAAATTCTGAGCATCTCTCTCATTCTGCACAAGGCAGTGTCCGAGCACCTGAAGTCTAAGGTTCAAGATGTGTAGGAAGTTATTCCCCTTCATGACTCAAAGCTATGGCACTTTTTTAGCTGTTTATTGACCTGTTTATTATCATCTGGTTATCGAGTCGTTTTCCGTGAACCTGTCTAATCCCTTTCCGAGTTTGCTGATGCTGTCTGCCTCTACAAATTCCCTTGGCAGCAAGTTCCAAGAGTTCACTGCTCACTGTGTAGAGAATTATTTCTTGTATCTGCTTTAAATTGTTCTTGTGCTACTTCCAGTGGGTGGTCTAGTTATGCTTTTGTGGGGTTTGGTGAAATAAAAGGTGGTGAGGGTTGTGGAAATTATTTTGATGGAATTTTGTGCCTGCGACCATTCACATTATCCCAGTGAACTGCCCCAAAAAGCTGCCACACAGCTTGGAATGCCGGATCCCAACACGATAGCACAAGGTATGACAAGTACCTGTGCTACTGTAGATTTGCCAACACAGTCCACTGTATTTTAAAATCTAGCTTTTGGCGATGGCGAGACAATCCACTTTGCAGTGTCAAAGATCTTTTCCATAAGTTGTCAATCAATCTCTGTACACAGTCCTCCTGCACGAAACCATTTGAGGATTGATAGTTTTGTCACAGCTGAAAAGGTGCATCCATCGTGACCGATGCTTATAGAGGTACAGAAAAAAGCCCAAACATTCCTATCATTTTGACTAAGAAGGAAAGGAAAATGTCAGAATGATGACCTCACTACAGTTCTTTTCAGAAATACCCACCCAAATTTGGGGTTGAAGTCTGCGTAGACCTTCCACCCAAAGCCAGTTTAACTGAGAGCCCAAGGAAAATACTTACCCATCTGTCAGGGGCTGTTGTTCCAAGCTGCGTCCAGATGATTCCCTCTAACCCCATCCTCCAAAACCAGAACCACAATAAAAAAATAACCATTCTCTTAACTTAGCTTAAAAAAAAAAAAAATTCTCCCAACCATGGCTGAAGCCAAATGGCCCTTCAGGCTACTACAGAAGAATCAATTACATTAGCTGTAAGCCTAAGAGAGTCCTGGGGACAATCAGTCAGAGCCATAATAGCTGTGAGGGAATTGTTAAGCAAATTGAGGGATTCTTTAGGTAATTGGGATTGGACAACCAGGTCATACTTAATTTGAAGCATCCATTCCATACAAGTGTTTCAGAGGTACAGTAGGAACTACAGACAGAAAAGTCTAATTGCGCTGCTGCTAACCTGGTGCTTTTAAAGGGACCCCTTCCCCCGATCCTGGGCAGGATGTTTTAGAGGATTGTGCTTACTTTCAGCAGAGGAGAATTCAGCTGCAGGATCAGCGCGAGGAGTTTGAGCGCCCAGGCTCCACAGACTTCTGGGAGAACCTGCTTATGCACCGCTGCAGCCAGGAGCACTAAACACTCAGGGTTTCCTATCGAAACCGAGAAGGACTAAAACGGACAATTCATGGCTTTCTTTAAGAAAGGAAAACATTGACTGTGCATTTAGCATGCATAAACATATGCTTAACTACAAATTCTTGTCTTTCAAAGAAACTGCAAATATTCACAATTCCTGCTTCGTGTTCTGCAATGAGGTTTAGGAGGAGCAAACCCTACAACAGGCAAGAAAACCATCAGTTCTGAGAGGTCGCTTTGAGGGGGCTGTACAGGGATCTCAGATCAGATTGGATCTTTTGCCACAGTCACACAGGGAAAAATTCCAAAAATAAAAAGCTCTCCGTTTCCTTTATTCACTGAAACAATGCTCAGAAAAAAATGAAGTACGCTCAAAGTTCATCTTCATGTCGAGTTTTCTTTTACAAAACCTGTTGCGAGCAGCTCCTGCTATCATTTTCTGGCACCTCTAGAGAGAAGTGAGACATTTGTGTTGATTCAACAGGGATTGCAGTCCCAAGAGAAAATAATTCTTCGTTGGACTGCCATAAAGCTTCACAAGGTAGACAACATTAGCCAGCAAACATGGCCCGAGGAGTGCCAACACCAAAGCTGACAAATCCATCCTCTTGTCTTCCTTTCCTCAGATTCTATTCTGGAACTAATTTGAGGGAAAAAACATAATTCTGGGTCTTCTGGCAAAGAGAACCTAAAATAATTGCCCAGAATGGAAGATTCTGCTAGTGCCACATTTCTTTGGCAAGGCAAGAGAAAAACTGGGAAGAGAGGGATAAAGAACAGAACCTGGATGACTGAAGGGTGCCAAAGCAAGAGCTTTGAGCCAGTTGCCATTCCGCTTGAAATCTGCACTGAGGAACCCAGTGGTCTCTGCTCCCAGCAAGCTGGCCACGGCTTAGAAGAGTTGGCTAGAGCAGACCCTGGCAGCACGGCTGATGACAGCGAACGCTCGGAGCGGCAGACGGGCCAATAGCCCATTGGTAGAGGTCAGGAATATCTGATCATGCACACTTCTGCCATTACAGAACTCTCGCTGAGCACAAATCCAGCCTATTTCATGCTCCCGTTTTAACTGCTTATCAAATCAGTTCGCATTTCTCCAGCTTTGACAGAACAAGAGCAACAACAGGCACCGGATGCAATTCTACCTCTAATGTCTGGAGTTGTGACATGATCTATTCAGCCAGGCTGTGCCTTTCTAAAGTTATCCAGCAGAATGCCAGCAGTCACCCAGCAACATCAGCTTCTAAATAGGGAAACCATGTAAAAAAAAAAACCAAAAAAAAAAAAGTAAAATCCCTGGTCTGGAACATACGGCCTCAACTGAAGGGAGTCTTCCCACTTCACACACTGCACTGACACCAATTTAGGTGAGTGAGAAGGCAAACAGGCTCCCACGAGACCAGTTAAACCGGCTACGGTTTACCAGCTCAACTGCCTGGACAACATCAGGAGTTAAAGCCTGGGGAGCGCTTGAAGAGCACAGCAAATAACCCATCTATAAAAATAATCATCATCAAAACCAGTCATCCACAACATTTTTTGCCAATCAGTACCTTGAAAAATGAGCCATCACTTTTTGTGAAGATAATGGATGGAAATTCAATGTATGTCACATCTTTGGAAGAAAAAATGCCCGTTGTTTTGGACTACTGGGATTGCTGAGAGCAGAGGACTTGGACTTACTGAGTCACGGCATTACTGTGGTTCTTTTGACCAGAATGCTGCAAAGAAATCTATTTCACATGCAGGAAGAAAGCAGAGATGAAAATCTTGCACCAGCAACGTCTTTAAGAGACCTTACTTGAGGCAACCTGAGGAAAACTTCAGGAACAGTGAAGACAGTCGGAGGAGCACCCACGAGGAGAACAAAACATTTACAAGATGAGTGATAACGATCTAGCCTCTTACAAGTCCCAGAGCAACACAGGAAGCAATATGATACCGTTCAGAGGAGCTTTAGCGAACAGAAATGCACTCAGCCACAAAATAATTGGGAAAAATAATAAAGTCATTAATATAGTTCTGTAGGTTTCCAACAGATGATGCTGGTGTGGCATTCACTAAGCAATTCTGAAGCAGCAGAAGTTTGAGAGTCCCATGCACTACACTTACTTCACACTGCTGCATCCCTGAGGCATCAGTCATTGAAAGAAGAGAGGAGGCAGTAGCTGTGCCAGACACAGGCGACTTGCAAAAGACACGGGGAGGCTGCACGGCACCCGGGCAAGGTTACAAACATCACCCAGCTCAGTACTGCATTTATATGGTCACTAGTGCTGAAAAAGGCCTCGACCTTCCAGTACCTGAAGGGGGCCTACAAGAAAGCTGGGGAGGGACTTTCAACAAGGGCATGGAGCGATGCAACGAGGAATGGCTTTAGATTGGAAGGGGAAGATTTAGATTAGACATTAGGAAGAAATCCCTCACGCAGATGGGTGGGGAGGCCCTGGCCCAGGTTGTCCAGAGCAGGGGTGGCTGCCCCATCCCTGGAGGGATTCCAGGCCAGGTTGGATGGGGCTTGGAGCCCCTGATCCAGTGGGAAGTGTCCCTGCCCATGGTAGGGGGTGGGACTGGATGGGATTTAAGGTTCCTTCCAACCCAAACCATTCCATGATTCTGTGATTCTCTTTCCCTGCAGAGGACTGTGATGTATCTACATATGAGGAAACACTTAACATCCCTGCAACGTCTGGGCAGGCAGATGAATTAAAGAAACTTCCGGACAGGTCAGGACAGCAGAACTGTTTGAAGCTCTGAGCCTGTGCTGCATCTTTTTCAGTCCTGTATTTTATGAATGCCTCCTTACTTTAGAATAAGGTATGTTTAAAACCAGAATACCACTCGAGAGAAGCTTCATCAGCCATAAGATGGGTCCTTCTTGCCCATCAGATGCAGACAGTATGGACCACAAAAATGCCAGCTTCCACCACAAATGGACAGGACGGACATGGAGTTAATTGGCCTGGACACCAGGACACCCCAACTGCTCCCATCCTGACACCAGCAGACTACCACAACACATCAGTGCACTTTAGGGTCACACTCCACCTGCCCTCCATGTCCGGACACAGTGGGCAGGGAGAAAAGGGAGATTTGCTTTGACACCCTGGAATAACTGCATCGCCTTGGGAGACCGCAGTTCAAGTATTGCTTCCGATTATAATTATAATTACTTGGTGATGATCACCTCCTCTTTTAGCTTAATTTAAAATGCTTCTGAGTTGGAGAGATGAATGACTAGAATTATCTGGGAAGAGCTAGAGTGATGGGGGAAGGACATAAAAGAACTTTTGTTCCTTCAACTCTTGTAGTTGGCAAAAAAAATAAGAAAATATTGCCAATTTTCTTCACAGTGGTAACCTTTGTAATTGTGACCTGTAACCAGTTATAGCCATCAAGTTGCTTGGTTCATACCAATTGCTGACTGTTGTGACCAGAACATGATGTTTTAACTTCTGTTATAGGGAGGGGAGGAGAAACATGGCACTGTTTGAGCTGACTGGCATGCCACTGCTCTTCCTGTACAATGTTCTTTTACATCTTACAAGGCAAAATGGCCAAGTGGGGCCCTCTGCGCTGTGAGATACATTTATCCCAGGTTACAGCTAGGCACTCACTGAGAAGAAGAAACAAAAAAATCAGAAGGAAAGCTAGGCAGGGGCTCTGTATCAGGGAGTGCAGGGATAGGACGAAGGGGAACGCTTTTGAGCTGAAAAAGGAAAGATTGAGATGAGATTTTAGGGAGACATGTTCTGCTATGAGGCTGCGGAGGTCCTGGCCCAGGCTGCCCAGAAGCTGTGGCTGCCCCATCCCTGGAGGGGTTCAAGGCCAGGCGGGACAGAGCTTGGAGCAACCAGAAGGAGGTGTCCCTGCCCATTACAGGCGGTTGGAACTGGGCAAGCTTTAAAGTCCCTTCCAACTCAAACCATTCTATGATTCTATGAAAGTAAATTCTATTTGGAAGACAACAGCACTGGAGAGAAGACCAGTGACCATGGGGATCTCCTATCCCCCTCCTAACGCACTCTCTCATGTAGATTTTCCTCTTTTCATTTCCACAAAACACAACGAGATCACTTTTAAGAACTTGGGTGTTAGTTAGAAAACAAAAGTAGAAAGAAACTTCTCAGAGGTGAGTTCAGGGTTTGGCGATGCCCTGCTCACCCCAGGCACACAGCCCCTCTCCGGCACTGCCAGGAATGCTGCTGCTCCACTTGTGGGGCTTCCACACTGCCTTCCACTACTAAGACTCAGAAAAGCCTGGAAATTCCGGAATCAGGGAGGTAAACTGTTTCCTGATGAATGAATGCACTGACATTTCACAGCCCCAAACCCATTTTCATTGCTGGCTCTTCCCCAGATGGTACCGATATTCCATCTCATGATACTTAATTAGTGATCTCTCTCTAATGAAGAGTATGGTGAAATTTCTCAACTAGCATCTGAACCCTGGTTCAGCCACACCGGACATAAAGAACATCTGGCTTGATGTCTTCTTTCATCACTTTCATTTATCCCATTTTATCAGCTTTCAGGAAGGTGGCTGTCTCTGCCTTCCTCTGAGTGAGAGAGATCATTCAAGAGCAGGAAATAAAACTGACCGGCAAGAAAGCAGCAGCTGCTACAACCAAACCGATGATGACAAGGCAACCATCAAAGAAACTAAGAGATTCCCATCGCCTGCTATCTAGCCATCATCGTGGACGTTCACTGTTTTAAGTGTACAGGCTTAATTTGTTCTTGCACACATCATGAAAGCCAATCTAAAGACAGACCACTGCGCAGATGAATCTTCACGTGCAATCAGGTAGTCGATCTACCAAAAACAAGCTGAGCCATCAAACCAGGACAGTCAATTTCATCTAAAAAGAAACGTTAGATTTTTTTCTACAGACCCTTCCTCTTAAAAACAGTCTTTATGCATGGGAGAAATCCAATGGTGTTTACAAGTGTAATGGTTTGCAGCACTGGGCAATGAGGGCTGAGATTCTCTCTGCAAACAGATAAATATTTGCACACTGGTACTGTGTGACCATTACTGAAATATCATCTGCGTGCATGTAGAATAGAGCACATTTCGCCAGTTGCTTTATTTCACCAGTTGCTGGAACCATAATTTCCGTTTCCTTTTCTTCCTTTCTAAGCTCTACTAGAGACAAAAACAGTCTGTACTGACAGTGAAGATACATAAGTGATGCACAGGGATTTCATACCACTGAACACTTAAACGGCACTTTATATATTCAGATTGTTGTATAAACATTAACAAATGAATCCGCACAGCAACTTGCAGGGCACCTAAGTGTTATTTTCCAAATTGCAGCTCATGTATGCACTCACTGCCACAGGAATGGGTTTAGATCTGGACATCAGACAACGGCAGTAAAGGACAGAAGAACATGCCAGACGTGCTGTCAAAAACTCATGGTAGGAGTCAGAAGATCTCACCTCACACACGGTTTCTCTGTTGCACACATCGGCTTTAACTCCCACAAATACCACCATGAATCAACCACAGAGATGCCATCATCTCATACTAGAAACTCACACCTGTTTTAAGGAGTATAAAGCCTGTTGGGGCTTTAAAGGTTCTAATGGATATATAGGTAAACTTACATTGCCCATGCTCCAAAAAGCACTGTCAGAATCAGACTGACTTCATTAACACACCAACTGGTTGCACTGGTGTACAACCAGAACAGGAGGTGATCTTGGTGACCACCGGGGTCAGTTGCTCCCAAGCTCCACATGGCCCTGAAGAGGACAGCACTCACAGCAGCTGGCGGGGTTTATCCACTCAACTTTCTCAATCCCTGAAAACCAGCCTGGCAGCCTCGTTGCTCTCCTCTCACTCAGATGTACCTTTTTCCTCTTTTATGATCAATAGTCCCAGGAGAGACTTCAGAGAAATCGTTGGCTTCAAGTACTCAAAATACTCAAGAGTTAAGTCTGGCATTTTTAGAATACCTGCGGGTAGTCTGGCAAATCAAGTATCCCACATTCACCCATCTCTAATGATGATTATTATGCACCAACAGCTGTCTGCAGTTCAATGGATGAGGATCTAATTGATCTCATTACCTCCCCCCATATACAGCGAAGAGCGTTCTTGCTCTGTTGGTCTGGGGATCCGGCACTGACTGACGGCTTCGTGCTGGAGACCTGGGTTCAGACTACTCGGCAGTGCTGGTGGTTTGTTTTCAGCTGGTCAAACCCCACAGAAACAAACATCTTGCAATATACTGTGCAATATATTACAATGTGGCTTTTGTCTTACCAGTTTAATACTGAATAGCTCTGATAGCATTCATATGAATATTAATTTTGTAATAAAAAGCAAGACACTAGTGTATTAGTTATGCGTTCTTTTGTTACTCAGTCTCTAGCTGTTATTATTAATGCTATTACGTCCAATTTCCCCTCACCTCGCTCACCCTCGCAGTCTCCACTGCGCTGCCCTGTCTCGGGCACGGAGCTCCTTCTGGAGCCAACGCCATCACTCAATTAACCCTCTGGCAAGGGGACATAAACGGTGCCGCTTCCTCTCTCTCAAGGCTCCAAACATCCTTTCTGCCCTGCTCCCTACACGAGCCAGGGACCCGAGCCACCGCCTCTGCTTGGGTTGCCAGCCCGGCACGGCTGGCCCCGGCACCGTTTGCCACGTGGCAGGTATCCCCGAAACGTTTAGCTCAGGTGAGACGAATCCGTGTTTCGGCTTTTAAAAGTTAGGTTTCCGAAAAAAGCAAAGCTGTCTGCAGAAACAAAAGGCCCGAGTCCACCTCTTTTGGGTGGGTGTAAATCCTTCTTCTTTAACAAAGTTACACCTGATTTATCACTGTATGAGAGGAGATTCTGGCCCATAACATAATATAAAAGGCTCAGCTTTCTGCAGTTTGCTTATTCATAAAGATTACTCCAATGCCACAGTGGAAAAGATGCAATGAAAAATACCTATCACTGTGCAGCTATGCAGCTGCCAACTCTCTCTTGTTTTTAAAAGAACTCCGCTGTTCATTTGCTAGTCTACAGCAGATATATTTTTAACATAAAAACACTATATTTAATTGGTTATGGATCTCAGTTCTTTTAGCACTACTGGAAATCACACAAAAACACATTAGTACAGAGCAATTAGTACAATGGCAGTAAACAACTAAGGCACTATTAAGCTGAGGGTGATTAAATAGTATTACTTCTTTATTTTTTATGATATTAGACTTGGAGAAGATTTCAAACATATATTCCCGTTAATATTAATAAATAATATGAAGAGCAGGTGTCTAACTTCCTTCAGACGATTTTCGTCAGGGCACTTCAGTTTATAAGCAAGATTTTCTTTTAAGGGAAAGTCTGTCTCTTTATAGGGCGTATCGCATTGTTTCTTATCTCTCTACGCTGGGACATTTATACAGTAATATTATTTAATGGGAGTTATGAAATCACACACTGTTCCTTCAGAAAATAATACCCGTATCTCTCCCACCGAGGAACAAAGAGCTACCAAACTCCCAAAATAATATGCAATTATTTATATCGGAGCAAAGCACAACCCGGGTACTATTTGACAAATTTACTACAAGGGGCTGTAACAAACGCTGTGATAACTGAGCCGGAATGGCTGTGACCTTCAGGCTGCATAAAAGAGGGGAATCTGACCCAAGGACAGAACCCTTGTGGTACACCTTTTTAATCTGCCTAGCCCTCACAATCTCTCTGGACTCTGTACTTGTTTATAGATCATCCTCATGGTCTGGCACATCTTTTCCTCGGCATCTGATTAAGTTAACAATGTGCTGCTATTTGCATGCAGATTTGCCAGGCCTTTCTCTACAGCTGCTCCCAAAGACTTGGTCTTTCTCTGTAATGTGATAGCACAGCAGTCAGTAAATGCAATCTTTGTCAAACCCAGGTGTGCTCTTGATTTGGTTCTCATTCGTTCCAAGCAATTTTTCTTTCTGTAGCATTTATAAGGCTCTATTATAGTATAGCCACATCTGGAGCTAAAATTCTTCTATTAATTATATACTTTTACCACTATAAAGACAAATACGGAGACAGCTACTAGCACTTTTGTTGTTGTTCTTATTCCCTTTTTGACAGCCTGTATTTTATTTCTGTAGACATTTAATTTTTAAAGCAGCATTCCTGATTTTTATTTCCATAAAAAACAGTAACGCAAGCACAAAATCTAAATATTTAGTATCTCTAGTCTAAAATCATGCTATCAATAGCAATATAACGTATTAAGGGTTTTTTTAAGCTTTCAGTACTCTGCATATAAATACAGTATTATAATGCTGTATCTGTCTTGCAAAAAGAGTTACAATCTACTTGGGAAAGAAAGAAAGTGGTTAAACAAAACCCAAAAAACTTACTCGGTTCCCCAGCGGAGGCTGGTTCACATCACAGAATCACCAAACAATTTGTTCCCTCCACAGTCAAAAAGCAGAATCAAATTTGATCAGCATGGTGACTTAGATGCTGTATTTTCTTTGTGCAATGAGGGTAATTTTTCAAGATCAGGTTTGAAGTAGATTAGTGCAGAAATATGAGCTAAGCCTTCACTCTTATCATCTGAGTATGGATAAAGGATGTATTCACCTAAGAACACCGCAAGTTATTTTCTAAGAAAAAAATTCTTCCTACCTCTTTTTTCTGTGTGTGTGAGTGCAAAGAAAAACGGAGACCAGCAAACAGGTTTGACCAGCGAATATTCGCTGTGTAAGTGTACATTTAAGAGGAAATATCAGAAATCTTATTTCTTAATTTTAAACCTAATTTATGATCCGAACACAGGCTGCCTCGCTAGGTAAACACCCAAGGTTAGCATGCTTTAAATTACAGGAGAGCTACAAAGAAATACCAGTCCCCTCAAACAGGGAATGAATTCCATCTGCCCAGATCATCCTTAGGTGGTCTCCCTGACCCCTGGAAAAGGAAGGTTAACATGGGCACCGTGGGCTGAGGTCCCGACTGTAGCATGAACTCTTTTAAGAGGGAAAGTAAATGAAAAACTTTTTTCCTTAATTGTATTTCTTCTGGTTTGCTTTCACCTATTTTCTACATGTTTGGATCAAAATAGCGGAAATGTAAGCATTCCACACCTGTGCAGCTGAGTTCACTGAAGCACTGGTGGCTTCTGAACCATCTTCCTTTAATAAAATTATGAATAAAAATATCAAGCGAGATTTACCCATGAAAAAGAAGAAATAGCTGCATGTTCCTCACGATGGACTTTTAAAACTATTCTATTGAGGAATAAGCTTTTATTTATTTACAGCACATTTTATCTTGCTAAATCGCTTATTTCAGATTATTGGTTTGGCCTTACAGGCGCACTCCTTGGCGCGCCCAGGCAGACGCGCTCACGGGCACACACGCGTATGCATAAACACATACAAAATGCAGAATGGTAACAAGACCAGCAGTCAAGCAGAGGGTGCAGAACCGGATTACATCACAGGTTAGGGTGAAAATAAATAAAAGAAAATCTCTCTTGCTTCTCTCGCGTGGTGTTTCAGCGGCGATGGTTTGACTTTTGGCCCACACACATATGCCAATGGCAAGGCTAACTCTAGGGACTAACAAAAAAGAATGTGTGTTCACAGCTGTACAGTACACCAATACAGATTACATGTTTTCAGTGTTGCGGCCACAACAGAATGCTAATTAACATACTGGAGTGATGAGAACGGCTGTAAGGGCCTTATTGTTCCATTATTTCATGCAGCCCAGCTGCCTTTGTTTATGTCACTTATCCTCTCGTGCCACAGGTTTTTACTCCAAAAATACTATCCCAATACAACGTTAATATTTAAAAAACAAAGAGGTGGCAGATTGTCATTTCTGTGTCAGTCTCAAACTGCAGAACCGTTAAGCTGTTCTGGTTCGGTATTTAGAAATAATTTAACAGCCATATTCAGACACTGCCTGCATTCTAACATAATGGCTGAATACTTGAACCAAGCAAATGCATAACTATCCTGACATCACTTATGAGATTTAGATTGGTCAGTTAATGGAAGTCTTTACCAGAATCAATACCATAACAGCTTCTTGAAATGAACGTGATTTTTTACACAGAGCGCTGTGAACAATAAGTACAGAAATATCCTACCTTTGTATACAGCACAAAGGAGCTGGGATTTGAAATTAAGAAGCAATTACAGTTTTTTGCAAAGTAACGTTACAGTTGATTATTAGAAATAAACACATACAAAATAAGCACTTTTTAATAAATGGCTGGAGAATATTAAAATTCCACAATCCTATTATTCCTTTTTTCCCTACTTTTTTAACAGCCATTTTATCTGCTAGCTTGGTTATCATGTTGCTGTTAAGGATTAATATTGATGATTATTGCCAACAATGGTTAAATATTGCAGAAAAACTCTTTTTATGAAAGAGATGTAGCCCTATCTGACTGTAAGCAATATTAGTTATGCCTGCTGCTTTGACTCCTGCGATTGATTTATGAAAAAAAGCACTGTTAAATACCATTATCATTCTTATTTGTGTTACAGCAGTGCCTGCCTGCCTCAGCTGACAGTGGACAGACTCGGAGCCGGGACCCTGCGCTACAGCCAAGGAGACAATAACTTCCCAGTACAAAAGGAGCAAACAGTCCTTGTCCTCGTAAGCCCACGACTGCCAGCTCTGATCCCCAAAGCTTTTATGTTTCTGGAGACAGAAATCTGTCAGCATGGCCCCACTGACTTCCCTGAAACCACGAGCCAGGTTAAGTTTACTTAAAGCTTTAAAGAAACTACTCGGGTTTTACTGAGTGAATAGCAACAAGTGTGCAACTTAAATGTGAAAAAGTGTGAAACAAGGGGTCAAAAACATAAGAACAGCCAAAGAAAGTCAGGGCCGTGGCAGTGGGAAGTCCAAGGTATGAGTTTACAAGTTAAAATTTTTCTTTCCCTCGTTTACTTGGTATAAACCTTAATGATAAAGAGGTTTCCAAGCGATTCATTCCCTCAGTTGCCCGTAATTGCCATCAGAACCTGAGCCAGGCAAGAATCCTAAGTGCTAATGACACTTTTCTTCCTTAAATTAAACAAAAACGATCCTGGTTCCAGTTTCACAAGTGTAGCTTTGCCACCAAAGGGTGAAAGCGCTAACAACACACCTGTCCCCTCCGACACCCCAGCAAACAGACACCTAGAAAGGGAAACTCTGCCCCAAAACATTCTCTCCGTAATTGTGGACACACTGGTCTTCGTCACAAATCTCACCAACATCCTGAAAACATCCAATTGAGTGAATAAGCCCTAGTTGCTTTTTAATGAGTGTAACTGGTAATCTCAGATAAATGTGCGAGCGCTTGAAGTGTCTGCCTTACGCAAGGCAGTAATGAGAGGGTTTAATGTTCTCCACAGCCTGCACCGGTGAACATGCCACAGGTGTGGGACAGCTAATATACAGCAGTTTCTCAGCTATGACCATTCCCCTACTGTGGGCAGAACATAGATTTTTTTAATTGGATCCAGGAGCTCGCTAAATTACCCAGCTGCTCTGTGTTTAAGCCCCCAGCTAGTTTATATACCAATAATAATAAACTTTCTATAACAGCAACCCAGTCCATTACGGCATTTCTTGCTCAAACTGAAAGCAGGCCGCTCTTACTTCAGCTACGTTCATGGATGACACCGCGGGATTTGTCCCTTCCTAAAACTGTAAAAACATCATAAACAGATACAAATAGGGGCTTAATTAATGGAGTTTTGTTTTGCTTTGCTTTCCAATAGGATGATCTGCTACTTTATGATACAGGCATGCAATACTATAAGCCCATCAGTGGGGAATGCATTGGAAACTTGGCTTTTTATTCCTGCTTATTTACCACGACAAAGCAACACCCAGTCACAGTGACAAACTGAAGGGCTGACAATGGCCTCTTCATAAATCGTGCCTGTCACAATTGTAGGTACTAAAAAACTTCTCTCCAGATAATCCACTCATGCATTTATTTAAAAAAATAGCATTTAATTCTGACATCAATTAAATAAAACTGTTTACAGTATGTAGTTGGTGTACTGTTGGAACTGGGATCGCCTTTTCTAAGAACGGCAAGTGTTATGGGGATGTGATAGTTTTTACCAGAGAAGCCAGCATTATTGTGGAAAAAAAAAGCAGGCAAGGTTTTGAGACCAGGAAAAGGCCCTGTTTGCCCTAAAACACAGCCACTTTTTTCCCTGCTGAGAACTGTTGGTTTAACTATTTCCACCTCTATCAAATTTGCCCTTACGAAACCATAAAAGTAATTGTAAAATCAACACTTTAAAAAAAATAGAACAAAACAGTAGGGTTTACATTGTGACTTCCTTGAAGAGAGGTAAAAATCTGCCACGACTGACGTGTCCATTGCTTCGGAACTGCCAGTGAATGACTGCTTTCAAACTTAGTTTACAAAACTCTATTGAAATCAACTTCTCTTAGCTCAGATGTAACAGCAGCAAGGCATTAAAACACCAATAAACTGATTACAAGGTCACATAAATGGATGTTCGTGTTGCTGCTGGGCATCGCGCATAAGTAACTCCAGGTGCAAACCATAAAGTAGCACCACGCGCATGCAAGCACAAGCAGCTACAAGACAAGAGTTCTCACACTTCAGAAACATAAACTAAGCGTTTTACTTAAAATCACTCCCATCCTCATTGCAGATTCAAAATCGGTTGTAGAGCTGAATTTACCAAAGCACAAGAATTTTGTAACTCCGATTCCGCAAGAAAACCTTGTCAGTTTACACCGGCACCACAAGACACTCCTGCGTTATTTATCTACATTGATACAATATCATCAACTCCATAAACACGAACATTTTCACAATAAACCCCAAAAAGGGTATTTCTGTTTTCTCAGTCACTCCTGGACAAGAAACAGACTTGGCTGGAAGCCCCTCCCTTGCAGAGGAACCAGGCCCAGCACTATAGAGCTGTCACAACGCTGACAGCTTATTGTACGGAGGAGCTCACACCTTCCCACAGAAAACCCCACGGGAAATGCTGGGAACAAAACAATTCCTGATGTGATCCAGCCAGCTGAGTGGGGCAGCAGTTGCCTTCTGCTGCGAGGACTCACCTGGAAGCCCAAGCCCCACCAAGCCTGTCATATTGAACTGACCCCAGCCTCCTCTCCCAAAGCACTGCTGGAGGACCTCCACCCCTGGCTCATGCGGAGGCCTCATGGTGTCCCCAGTGCTGCCCCATCACATGCCACACAGAGCTCACAGTTTGGTCTGGGATGAGCTACCCACTTCACTTGTACATCTGCTGACAGAGCAGGAGACCGGCTGTGACGTGGCACACGGGGATCCTACCGGAAAGCACACTCTCCAGCAACAGCCAAGTACAATGGCCCTCTCTCAACCAGCAAAACTCGTAGCTGCTCTGCAAGGGAAGCTGACAGCGAGTCAAGGACATCTGCAGAGGGGCTTTGTGCCTCCACACAAACTCTAATCCAATTACAGCCATACTTTCATGGATCCTTAAGAGGCTCCAGGAAAAAGATAGCTTAAGACTAGAGCTGCATTCCTTTTTCCTGATCTTTGTGGGCCAGAAGTTGATGATTTGCAGCTTCCTATAGTTCCCAACCCATCCATCCCTACCTGCCAACCTCCATTCCTTCCTTCCACAGTGCTCCATCATCAATCAGTTCTTCAGATGCTTGCCAGCGATCTGCTTTGTTCTGCATCCAATTCCCAATGGCTGCACATCATAAGAATTTCATTCCCATGCCTGTGCTTTCCACCTGGGAAACTGAATCCTTCATGCCATTATCCTTCTATATTGTCCTCAGACTGTATGGAAAAGTTTCCACAGCAGTCCAGACAAAGGAAGGCTGCTACAGGAGGCTGGTCCCTCCATCTTCAAGAAGCAGCTTTCTCACACAAGGATCTTCCTTCTCTGAAAAACATCCGTTGCGTTTCAGTCCCCCAGTGCACAAAACAATATTTCCAGACTTAAACATTATGTCATTCAAAGCATAAGGCATTCCCTTGGCCTTAGAAAATCCCAAGGCTGAGGGAATCTTGGTGCTGGATTCCGTAGCTCAGGGAGCATTACTATTACCCAGATCACCGTCCCCTGGGTTACTCCTGGTAGGCACGCGCTTTCCATCAGGAAACTCAATGGCTTCATCTTATCTTTGTTAAGCTTCGCTCAAGTTGGCTTTTGTAAGTTTTACTTGTATTTGGGGTATGAGAGAACCTGAAGCTCTGCAAACGTCCAGCAATTTTGGCGTGGATTCACAAATAACGCCTTGCCAAACTGACACGGCTGCAGTTCAGCCACTGATGTCCAAAGCCACGTTCTCTCCAGCAACTGAGTTTTGCCCAGTGCTCACAGCACATCCAAAGGATGAGCTATTAATCAACTAATGTAAACCACGTTATGCCTTTTTCTGTCACAGACATTGGATTTCAGTGTTTGGTGGGATGATCTGGTTGCTCCAGAGGCACAGCTTTAAAGCAAATACCGCTTTGGTTGGGGTGGATTTGTGAATCGCCAAGCATAAAGCACACATCAGCCTTTTAAAGCAACCAGCAAGCGCCACTGCATTTAATGTATATGAAGTCCTACTTCCCAATACTCAGGCAACTGCGTGCTCTAAGTCCCTTATTTGAAGAAAAACAAAATAATAAGAAATAATAATAATAATTATAGCAATAACTGCTCAGTATTTGTATGATAAAAGTGCTGAAAAGACATTAACTAATTAGTGCTCACAGCACCCATGTGAGGCAGGAAAGTATAATTATCCACATGCTACAGATGGAAAACTGACAGTGTGGAGTTACCTGCCTTCCTGGGACATGCATGAGGGGATAATCACCTACTGCAAATCCATCCAAACCCTGATGGGGACGCACTGGTACGGTGGTCCCACAGGTCCGTTTTCCTCCCAGCACACCCTGATGCCATGAGCGTGTCATGGAGGGAAGCGGCATGGAGAGGTGTGGGACAGGCAGATGCACCTTTTGGCTAAGAACCGCGCAGGGAGGAGGCAGAGAGATGCACAGATCACCAGGGGTTGCCCGATTACTTCAGTCTGACACTTTTCCTACACTGTCGCTCACAGGGATGGGGCAGCAGAGCCAGGAAGGGAAACCAAGCAGTTCCTGTGGGAGGGAGATGGCTGCACTGAACTCAACTGAACAAACAGCTTCTGCAGCACAACCTCTGACCACATACTTAGGATTCAATGAAATCCTCAGGGTTCCCTAGACTTTCCTCACCTCTCTCCAAGGAGCCACGTCAGCTGGGTTTCGCACACGTGGCACATTCTGACAATGGCTCTCAAAGTGCATTTTATTTTCTTCTTTCTGTTCAATTCCATATAACCAAGAGGTTTGAGTGACTTGCATAAAGCATGGATGAAACTACTGCTACCAATCACGGTCAGAGGCTGATCAAAGCCAACATTCATTAACTTTGAACACAAAATTGTCTGAATCCATCAGCAACTGCAATGGTGCCTAATGAGAGACGGCATCGCCTGTTTCAAAAGCCATGCTATCTAGCTGGACCGTTGAGCAGTAGAGAACAGCGAAGAGTAGCAAAATCTCATATGAAGGAATTAAAAAAGCACAGTGATTTCACTCTTTATGCATGGCACAAGTTATTATCTCAAACAGTGACATCGATAATAGGGGCCTTTATTTAGAGAGTGCTGAGCTTCAGCAATTTCCATTCACTTTAGGTGGAATTGAGGGTGCTCGGCAGGACTGAAAAAAACAGTGACCAGCTAAACATTGTAGCGTGCGGTCCAGGAAGCTGAAGAGTGCCTGGAGAGAAAGGAAGAACCATAATTAAATACAAACCTAATGGAACAGGGACAGCCAGGATCCTGTGTTCTCCCCAGTAGCACTCTTAGAGTGAAACAGAGCAAGAATAACCTAAGCTTTACTCCATCTAGTCCTCCTTCCACATAAATGGACCAGAAGAAATAACAGTGAAACTATGAGTCTCAGAAAAAAAACTGTATCGAGGAAAATGTAAACAAAAGTTTTACTTCAAATTAGAGATGAAGAAATATTCAGAACTGCTTCTCACATACATTCATTGATGTTGCAAATAGGCTTTTTGCTGTACGTTGCTCCTGTCCTTTTGCATTTGATCTTTCAGTTCTCCAGCAAAGCAGCTTCAATAGCAGGAACATTTATGGGGGGGAAAAAAGGAGCTTCATTGACTTGTCAAAGTAACCCTGTGTTGTGTATCAGCCTGCAACACTGGAACATGGTAATCCCAAATGGCTCGGCTGCTGTCAGAGCCTGGCTGCGCCTCCCTGGGAAACCACACCATTGGCGAGCGGAGTGCTCACTGCAAGCGGGTAAGTGGGCTCCTGCCTGGGCACGGGATGCGTTATCCCAGCAGGGTGGGGAGGCTGCAACGCCCTGGCAGAGAACTTGCCTCCCCTGAAGTCAACAGGAGTGCAGCCACCAAACTCGTTCAATGACCACAAGGAAAGCGAACCCAAAGCACCCAAAGCTGCAAGGAAGGCATGGAGCAGCTGCTGCTGTTTTATTTGGTTTGTAGCTAATAAAGCAAAACTCCAAGGAGGAGCTGAATTTTTAGCCTATTTACTACAGATTTTCTTTTGGGAAGTATGAGGGTAGGCATCTGCTTCCAGTTACACCTACCAGCCAATGGTGAATTCAACCAGCGCCATGTGACTTCTGCAACTCATCAGCGTGGTGAATATTCACAACAAACTGCTTACAATGCAAACAACCCGCGGCCCAAGCATTGCTCCATGAAGAACACTGCAAATAATTGTAAGCAACAAGATCACATGAGAGAATGCCTATCTGCTCACAGACAATTTGGGAACAGAATAAATTTCTCCCCGAACTCGCATAACTTCAGATCTTTTAGGACCTTGACCGCTGAAGGCAATGACAGTTTTGCCATCAACTTTTAGCCAGCAAAGCACTCGGTATTTAACAGGAAATCATGCTCTCAATTCTTTAAATAAATAATCTGAGAATCACAACCACCCCAGAAGCAGCCTGCCACTCATAACCGCATTCAGGCCACCAGGAACCCTGCCTAGAACCTTCTACCCTTCTCAGACCAATAAGTCTAAAACATTTTGCAAAGACTTGAAAATCCTACATAATGAATATTTTTTTTCTTAATTACAGGTTGAAATTAAATATTTTTGTAATCTACAGACTACAGAAAAGACTGGAATCAAATCTTCAAGCAAACTCGGAACCCAACATCGCTCTGCCTTTGCACAGGCAACGAATTTTATAAATGAGACAACTTTAGTCAACTTCATCTCATACTGAAGATGCTGGGCTGACTTAACTTCCAGAAAAGCCTGGGCACTGAACAAAATCCAAGAGAATCTGCTGTTTAACAGGTTCCATACTGGAGAAACTGCTAACTCTTGCTGCTCCTGGTGTCTCTTGAATGAGCAAACCCAGAGCTCCACGTGAGTGTCCTCCGCCCCACCAGTCACAGCAGGCAACATTGTCAAGAGTGGGGAATTTCAGAATCCTTCTTCTCTGTTTTTGCCATGGAATCAACGCGTTTTCCAACCTCAGCACAGCGAGCACAGCCTGTAGCCAGCACTCTTCCCAGGCAAGCCACACTATCTAAGGTGTGCAAACACACTAATGGCCAAATAAGAGACTGACTTTAAGATGCCTGACATAAAGCCAAAATAGTAGAGAAAAAAGCCTGAAAATCAGGAATCCAAAATAATCCACCTTCCTTCTCCCCGTATCTCTAAAATCAATTGACAGTGACAGCAAGAGTAACACACTTGTCCATGAGACAGAGCTGCGATGAACGGCGGGTCTTGAAGTTCTACCCACCTATCCGGACATGCTGTGGCCTCTCATCTACGCAAAACGAGGGGCAGTTGAAAAGCAGCAACGTTCTGGCTCAACCACCTTATCCTGGAGAGCCAGCTTCATCTGTAGTCACTGACAAATGAAAACGTAAAGCAAGAGAAAGGTACATCACAAACACTGACAGCCTAGCGGAGGCTATCACTTAAATACCACTCATTCCTTCCTGTACAGTAAGGAAGAGTAACCCCGAGAAAGATGCCCAATTATAATCTATTTGCAAATAAAAGCCGAAGTTCTTACATAAACCCCGATCAAGCTCCAGTTAACTGAAAGAATATAGCATTAAGGTTTATGCTCACAAAAAACACAGCGATGGCGTTATTATCCAGAGCCAAAGATAGCTACCGAAGCACACACACAAAAAGACTTTTGTATGGCATGCCCTGTATAGCGAGAAGGGTTAAATTTATGTTCCATTACTGGCCTTTTTTTCTCTCCCCCCTTTCTTTTTTTTTTCTTTTTGGTTTCATCTTCTCAGTAAAACACATAACTTAAAATGAAATCAAATATTAAAAATGACAGACTATATAAGTGCTGTGAGTAACTTCAGGTCACGGAGGGAGGGAAATGCAGGCAAGTTGTCAGGCACTATCTGTCAGAGTGAATTAGAAACAATCAACAGAGACTGAAAGGGAAGGTGATTGTTATTAAGCAGCAGGGCTGTGAGCAAGCTACCCAGATGTGGTCATGCATATAAAGAACAGGAAACAGCAGTTTAATTCAGGAAGCACTGGCGAATAGGGCAGCACAAAGGATAAAAGTCCTTTGTCGCTAATAAGCTGGAAGTTACTTTGATAACAGCAGGGTTAGACTCTAGAATAAAACACATTTCGTTCACTACCATACACCATTAATATCACAGAAATGTGGTAGAAAGAAATGCACTGCACCAGTGAAGATTAGTTGCAGGGCCTCAACATCAACAGCACGACAATGCCCGGGCTCATATTATCAATTTGGGAAACTCTTTTGAGCACCATCTAAAGGACAGGTCAACGTTAATGACTTAAGCGCAAAACATAAATGTCCCTGAAATGGGATTTTGCAAAATAAAAATAATAAGGACACTATTATTCCAAAGGTGCTACAACTGAACGGGCTTGTGTTGTGTTTTTCCTTTTTAGCCCATGGGAAAGGTGAATAATTGGTAGCAGTCTAAATATAATGAAGTCCATTTATGCAGTGACTAAAAATAATTTTACAAGCAGACAAGGTTTGATTTCATAAAAAAAAAATTACTTATGCAGGCATTCTGCAATTATCCTGCAGTACTTTGAGGCAAGAGCCTGACAGCAGTTGTGCAAACAATACAGAGATTACAGAAATAAAAACAAATACCATTACACACAAAAACCCTAAGTTACATGTGAGCGGGATTAAGCAAGTATGTTGACATGAACAAAATCAAACCTGAATGTAAAGGAAAATAACTCTGACTCCAGAGGTGGCCCAGAGACTTTTAGAATTAGAACAGATTCTGGTTTTTACCCCCTGTTAAGAGAAGGCAGTGAGCAGGCTCTGGAGAAAATTCCAAGAATCCTCAAGGGCTCTGTGCAGCACTTCAGCTCTTGATTGTTTCACTGAAACTGGAAGCAGGTCTCCACAGGCCTTGCATCAGCTCTGTGAACAAGACAGAGCTTCTTTCTGATAGGAACTTCACCCTAAGAGTTCCAAGGGAGACCAAATGACGTATGGGATGTTGTAAGTGGAGAAGAATCGGTCCCAATCCATCTAAAAGCAGGTTGGATACACAAACTGCTGGCAAAACAAGCTCATCAGCCCTGTTTCTCAGTATTCTTGCCTTCTTCACAGCTTCACTGTTTCCAAAGGCACACTGATTTCTAATTTATTCTGAAGAAATGGCCTTCTCCTGCATCAGGCTGATCATACGTCAAGAGATGTTACGCATTCGATGGTGGCCCAGCTAGGACTGAAGCAAATACCTCCCGACGGTGCTGTCTGACGGGACAGCTGAGGAGCCTTAGTAACTCATTCCACAAAGAGTCTCCATGCAAAGCTAAGATTCTTCCTCAGCTGTTCCTGACAGACCGACAGGCCAATCTAAGTGTGAGTCTGAGATCTGGGAAATCTCTCTGACTGAGCAACAGTTATGAACACAAATTGTTCCTCCAGGTCACGCTCCTCTGCTTTGTAAAATGAGCAGTCCGAGGAGAAGAGGATTCACCAGCTCCATTCTGAGAAGCCTTCTCTGAGGTGCCTTGATAAACCTCTTCTGAACATGTTCCGAACACAGGTCCCCAACAGACCCGTGTGAGAAGCCCATGCTCCCCATCTGACAAACTTTCTTTTCCAAGGGATGAAGAACTCCCCCTCTTTCTCACAGGACCAGGCTTCCAGGTAGCAGTTCATGACCCAAACCTGCCAGACCTAATGAAGCCATCTACCAGCTTCCAAGTCCTACAACAAGCAGGTGATCCATTAATTTCCAGCAAATCTGGTGCATTCCATGCGTGCTGGATTTGCCATGCGCACACAGACAGCTCTAACACGTGCAATGAGCCTCACACAGCTGGGATGCAAAGCATTTGCTGTGCGCTTACGTATTGGTCACACATGTGCAGCAGCTTTGCAAGGAAAGGTATCAGACCCGCTGGCGTGAGGTTGCATCTGATGCACTTCGGCACCCTATGAACACCTCAGAAGACACGGGCATACTCTTTTTTCCTCTTGTGAGAAAAGTCAATCTTTTGTGATAACACTTCTGATTCTTCTAAGTAAAGGAGGGCGGTACACGGGGCAAAACCTACCGCTGCCAGACAGTGCAAAGGCCCTGGAGCTATCCTGTTCAGAATCAGTTCAGCGGTACGTCGCAAGATACACACCCACTCGAAAACTGATTATTTAAAATAGAATAAAATTATAATGTAATTCACATGCATTTCTGAAGAACAGAAATCGCACTCAGTCCAAATAAGGCATATACGATGGCTGTGAATTTATAAATGACATCCCACACCAATTCACTAAACACTTCAGCAGTCATTTAAGACAGAATGTGTTCCCAAATTTTAGAAATAAACCCAGCAGGTTCTATGATGTTACACATCAACAACTTAAAACATATGTGTTCAGTGATTCCTGTTAGGTTTGCATGCTGTGGGCAACTGTCTTAGCAACAATGCTGATACGGTCATAACTAAGTTTTTAATTTAACACCCCATTAAGATGAGGTGAGAGGTTCACACCTCTGCCAGCACTGCTGTTTCAAGTCCATCTCCACCTGGGTGCAGATCCCACAAGACAGCACTCCCCTGATCGACGGAGAGCGAATCGCTTGCTCTCTTCCCCTACATACACTCAAGGGACAGGCAAGTGTGCAAATCCATGTGTTTGTGAATGGCACATCGCTAACATGCAGTTAATACAGAATAAATGGGATAACAGTATTTTCATTAGCTGGAGGCATCTCTGAAGAGGGAAGTTCTGCTGTCTACTACACGTTTAAGTAAAGGAAGGGATAATAAGTTAAAGACAACAGGGTTGGCTTTTTTTAAGTTAAGAGAAGAAAGTCCAGAATTCTACCAAAGTGAAATACATACAGATGTAAAATGAAATCCCACCTAGAGGTCAATTAATACCTGTGGGTTTCTAATTGTTTCTCCCTGCCATCAAACCCTGCCAGTTTGAAGGCAGAAATGAGTACTCAACATACCACAAACGGCCTCAGAAACTTCCGAGCAAAGCCAGAATTTTCAACCTATTCTCAGGTTCTTTGCAATGCAGGTAGTTTTGTGGTATGCAGGACAACTTTAGCTCACACAGCTACCAGAGCTGTGGTACCCAGCACCACCCTGAGCACTGAGCCTCCAGGTCAGGCTCCTCCACACCAGGGATAAACCCTTTCCATTCCTGCCACTGGCAGGCTTCTGACAGAGAAGCGTTCGCACCTCAAGTGCAGGGCGCAAAAAGGCGCACACCCACCACCAAAGGCGAATCCCACTGGGCAGGTTTTCCTGGTCCATCAGTGGGGGCAGAGCCCGGAGGATCTGCAGTCACCGGCATCTTCCAGTGTCCCTTCTGGGCTGAAGCCCCAAACTTCCTACACTCCATACCACAACAGCAGCCATGGAGAATGATGCCAGGCTGCTGCGAGAAGAGCTCTGCTCCTCCCCATTCCTGCAGCTCCCCGTTCAGCTACTCAACAACCAACCACGAGAATTCTGTCTCTTGCGTAACAGCGGGGGATTCATCTCCTGTGTGAACACAGAAACTTCAGAGCATTAGCAGAGCACAGGTGATAGGTCTCTTCAGAAGAACATCAGGTTTTGCTTCTTTTCCTGGGTCTCAGAAAACCCACATTGTTGAGCAGCTTGTTACCGAATCAGGCACATATTGTATGTACAGATTACATAAACGAGAAGGTCAATTTTGTTTCAAACCTATATGAATATGGTTCTGGGACTGAATTAACTACTGATTGAAAAGTTACACATTCCAGCTCACTAATCATATTCTGTTTCACTGCACGCAGACAGCAGTGCAATGAAATCAGCTGTTTGTTTGCACATTCTGGAAAATGTTTTCGCTTCAAGACTATAGAAAAAAACAACAGGAAAAATGTAATGTATGTCCAGGTGACTGCGAGGGCAAAAATAACCTGGCAATGATAACCGAGTCCAGCTCAACAGAACAGAGCTGCTTTCTCCTGGTTTCTGACTGTGCCCTTCCCTTCCTCAAAGTGTGATCACTCTTCCTCCATCACGAGTTTACAGGTTTGAAGCACAGCCTTATCTCAGAGCATGAGAACACTCCCAGAGATCAAATGCTGCATTTCCTTACCCAGTTCAGAAACGCAAATGCTTTTAGCAAGCTTTTCTAACATCTCTACCCGGTAAGAATACAGACACTAACGGTGCTACTTTATATGGAGAGAAGATATGAAATTTTACATAATTTCAGTCAAAATACATATTATGAGGTCATATTTCCCTATGACCTTTGGGTCCTACCTCAAGATAGATGCTTTTGCACATATATTGAAACCACTGGATTGATCCAGAACTACCACTTTCTTAATGAAGACGTTGCTGTAGAAAGGTGTCGAAGACTCCGAAGCATCTGCCCACGGGAGGGAAGGCCAGCGGTACTTCCACAGCCCCGCATTGTTCTATCACAGCTAATCCTCAGTGCTAGTGCCCATAATGATTCCCAACTGGTAGATGAACTACTTTGAACATCCCTGAAGCAGAATTGCTACCCACTAATGTATCAGCTAAATGTTAGAAGACTCCCAACTCCCCCATCTGTGTTTTACCTCCCCAGAGGGTAAATACATTGAGCAGCGATTCCCTTGCCTGGCACACACTTGCAAAACCTTACTGGCAACTGTTGTGGTTTCCAGTCCAAGCTGCTCTGCAGTCAAAATCACCAGTTTGACATGCTGCAGGGAACTAAACACCTACCTTATTAAAATACTGCCCTCAAAACACACTGTAGTTATGTATCGCCACTGTAATTGTTACCAGTGTAGTGCGGATAATATTATGGTTTACAGCTAATATCAGGCTACTAAATTAGGACGTGAATATATTTTATAGTTAAATTCAGGAAATTTATTGGAATTAGGAATTCTATTTTTTTTTTTAGTAAGAGAAAGCAGGCTCTGTAAAAGTAACTGAAAACATACAGAGCAGTAGGGTTTTACTGGGCTAAAGGGAAGAAACTGAAAACCCCAAACAACGAACCACACGCATACAAAAAAAATCACCACCCCAAACATCAAAATATTCTACCAGTTCCCTTCAAAACTCGTCTGTAGCCCACACTCAAGACACCTACAGCTTATTCACAACTGGGTGTACAGAAGTTAACAGGTCTGACGGTACAGCGAAAGGCCACAGGATCAGGCTTGAAGGACAAAATAAACGATATTTCTGCTTTTCATGTCATTTGCAGTTTATCCACGTCCTTCTACTTTTTCTCATTACAGGCAACTTGCCTTTATTTTTCTTCAGTGTCCACTTGTCTAATACTAGGACAGTGTTATCACCCGCTGCACCCTGATGTTTATTAATAATACCTCAATAAAATAATAATAAAGTCTAATTGAGAATCGCTTTTATCAACTTTGCTATATTGCCATCCATCTGAGGTTCTCCACAGCAAAGATTTAAATGTTTCATTTTATTTTTAACTTTCCCTTCTCCACATTTCAGTAATGTCAGGCAAAGAGGTATGGTTTTACTATCTGAACGAATCATGGTGTAGAATAATTTATGACTTAGGCTTGGGCTTTCAGAAAAGCTATTTCAAATCTTCACTTTGATTTGGTTGAGTCAAAACTACTCAAAATAACAGCAGTGGTTTCTTGGAACTGGAATACGTTAACTGTTCCTCAATATTTTTGAGCTAATGGGTTGTATTTATTTGCTACAAAACTTCAAGTTTTCTGATCTTAACATACAGAAAAGGCCTGACCAGCTAACACC
>NC_071413.1:1005000-1025000 GCF_017976375.1 Cuculus canorus | reverse complement strand
GATTTAGGTAACCAGCTACGACTATAAATTTATAAATTTATAAATAATCTAAGCAAAAAACTCTATAAATAGAGATTTTTTTTTTTTAAGTGTGTTATTCACTGAGAATCCTGCAAGTAACCACTGAAAGAATACTTTGCACTTTCACAAGGAAAGAACAACTCCACTATGCACCCGAGGAGTCACACTACAACTTGTTTGCTCAGATCTACCTACCCAGTGATTTTTTTCCCTCACCTAAACTACATCTACGTAAATGGAAATTTGAATTCTTTGGTTTCTAATACACTGCCTCTGTGGAGTAGTTTGGGTTTAGGCAAGTTACAGGAGTACCTAATGCAGGCATTTACATTCGCTGTAAGAAAAAGAAGAATAAAGTTTCCATAACCATTACAGACATGACTTTACCAGAACACTTCAACCCTGCTGAACACTTACATGCTCTCAGCTACGTCCCGGTCACTTTTCCAGACCCATTTTTCTAACGCGTACACAGCACTGTCCCCCAGGTGGGCAGACGCCACTGACCAACACAGCCGCGGTCACCAAGCACGTTTCCTTCCTGGCACTGCTTGAGTTGCACAAAAATGTAGTGCTTGCCACATCGTGGCCTGCTTTTCTCAGCTCGGTGGGGTTTTTTTTGTGGTTGCTGCTCAGTGTTTAGAAATCTTAATCTTTAGAGAAATTAGTTATGGTAAAGAATGAGAAAAGAAAGGGAGGAATGCCATTTAAATGAGCTCATCCCTCCTAATTAAGAGCAAAGAAAGAAGCTCAAACTTTGGTGCTGCAGTTTCCAGGTGAAGAGGAAAGATCCCACATTATGTTTCTGGAAACAGAAAACAAGGGATGCTTTGCAAGCTGTCCCGTCTCAGGCAGAAAGAGCGTGGAAGAATCTGGCCACGCCACTTGCGCTTCTCTGCCTGAAATCACTAATAAAGTTTGAGAGGGGTTACGTTTAAAGCAGCTCTTAGACTGTTCCAGCTCACTACTGTCAGCTTCAGATCTCAAATGTAATTTTGATTTGTAATTACATTTTAAAAACTAGCATTAAAATAACGTTAGAGAGGTCATAATCTGAACTTTTTAACAGTTAGGCACGTAGCATAACTTTAGAAATGCATCTCCAACAGGATTCATCTGGAACACACTCTGTCGGAATGCCTTCCTTCAGCCGTTTCAGTGCTCGGCTGAAGCTGGTGCGCCAAGAAGCCATTGTGAAGCCCCACATTTCAGTCTTTTTTTTGGGTGTAAATGACTGAAACACACTGCTGGACGTTTGTGAGTCAAAGCCTTTTCTTGCATTATAGCCAGGGCCGTGTTTGTAAACACTGATGGGTGAGAAAGGGCCAGAGAACCTGGCATTAGGCCTCTGCACTGAAAGGACGTACACTGCATCCCTTGTGAAACCCAGTTGGCTCCATTGCTCCTGAACTTTGGAGTGGCTTTGATTTCCTTAGTCTCTCTGGCACAGATAGATTTCGGAGTGCTGACCTCTAGGAACTACTGACATCAGTCAAAATGCACATACGGTGAACAATGAGCCGCCCCAGCCCGTCAGTGCGCGGGTGCCACCTGGGAGCTACCTGTCCCCCCACAGGACTCGATCAATCTCACGTTACGGTGTCCTCCACTGCGAGCCTGGCACCTCCAAAGGCACAGCAGGATTCAGGTGGGACACAGGCTCACTGCAAATTTTGCCTTTTTCTGAAAGTCCCACCTTCTGATAAGAAAACTTCCCAACTAATCGGTTCCGCAGTGGCTCCCGGCTGCAGCGTCGGAGGCAAGAGATGGAGCAGGAATTCAGTTTCAGAGCTAGTGCTAAAGTAAATGATCCAGTAAAAAAAAGAAAAAGGCTGTGCCTTAAAACCAAGTTTGAAATTTTATAGGCTTTTACACCATAATTTGTACTTGAGCCTTCTGTTATTTTTAAACAAATCTAATTTCTTACAGCTGTGAAATTTACATTTTAAGAGTGTCTAGTGGCCATGTGCATTAATTACTTTATTGTAATATTTTAATGAGTTTGGGGTTCAACTCTGAAAGGATCCTGCTGAATCTTTGCTTCCCCACAGAATTAAACTAGAACTTGATTCAATCACAGCCTTGCACACCCCGATTCAAAACCTGATGGACCCGCATAGTATTTTCAGTTGGCTTAGAAAGTCCCTAAACTTTAAAACCAGCTCCAGATTTTCTGACTTTTCACCAAGGAGGCGCTGCCCGGAGGCAGCAGCAAAGCAAGGCTTCGAAAAAAAATTTTATTTAGAGCTGAACTTGCTGTGCCTGATCTCAATGGAAAACAGGTAGCAAAATGCAAAATTCAGCTGGGAAAGCTAACATTTGGGCCAATCTTGATCTTAATGACACACACAGACAATGATGGAAATGCTTCCGACTTAGTATACGTGACATAAAAACATTTAGGGCTAAAAGATTAAACCCCCAAAGAGTACCTAAGTTCACCAGAGAAGATTGGAAATGCACCACTGGAAGATTTCCACGTTGTGCAATCTAGTTGAAGAGCATTACAATATCCATACTTCTCCCTCTGTATTCCCTGTATGGATTTTGGTGGTTTGCGTCATACTAAATTATTTCTTCCTCATATATGAGTGCGCATAAGTAGCGGTGGAAGAAAAGAGTTCAGTTTCCAGCCAGGACTATATGTGCAAGGGCAACTGCTCATCCTGGGGACTGAGGCAGAAACCTCCAGACCACTGGGGATCTCTGCATTTGAACTGCTTAGAGAAACCTTCTTCCAGCATCCGAAGGCACTTTAATTCTCCCTGAATAACCTAAAGATACAAATACATAACACGCTGAACAAAGGGTTCAAGTGCAAACAGATGAATGCAGGAGAAGCGAGCCTGACTGGTTGAGTTGACCGAGGCAACGGTAAAAGGTTCACCCACTGTCAAGTGCAGCTGCACACGCTGCCCCCAGAGCCACATTTAGAAATCTGACCATTTATATCCACAGCTCTCACCTCTCTTTGCTGGGGCAAATGCAGAATTGCACCTTCAATGAACTACCCAGCTTTTTAAAAAGCATGTTTTCAAACCATTCCAATAAGAGCAACAGTTATTATTCAGTACATGCTTTTTATCAGATTGAAGATAAACTTTATTGTAACTGGTGGAGATGGTATCAATGATTTGTGGCCTATGAGCATTCTGTAATGAGAAATGAGAATCTGTCTTGGGGCAAACAATATTGTTCTGTTTACTATGCAATTAACAACATTAAGTTGAGATTCTATAACTGATAGCTGAAAATAGGGATGGGTATGAAGAAACTGGAAGCACTGGAAACTTTCATAGGACAGTTATCTAAGGACTATAAATAATTTTTGGAGATTTAGCCTGACATTCTCTCTGATCCTCACGACAATGTTCCTCACTGCTCCAGAGATGCTCACTGGAAAAGTACCCAGGCTGTAAGCAGTTTGGGGCAAAGCCAGGCTCTCTCCCTGCTGCAAGCACTGAAGCACAGGACAGGGCGGTAATTCCATTTGCAGAAAAGCAGCAATAAAATCTAAGGAAAAAAAAAAAAAAGGCCTCCAAAACCTATTTTACTTTGGAAAAGGTATGATAACAAACCAACAAAAGTGACAAAAAGAAACAAGACCTAATCTCTGATTACTGACATATCTGGTGTAAAATAAATACAGAGAACCATAGAATCATGGAATGGCTTGGGTTGGAAGAGACCTCAAAGCCCATCCAGTTCCACCCCTGCCATGGGCAGGGACACCTCCCACTGGATCAGGGGCTCCAAGCCCCATCCAACCTGGCCTGGAACCCCTCCAGGGATGGGGCAGCCACCACTGCTCTGGGCAATCTTGCATGCATTGAAATTCTTCTTAAATTTTACAGACTGAGCGTCACACCTTGGTGTGACTGAAACCCTGTACTTGTTGCTTACTCTCCGAGCAGCCTTGAGCAACCACCATATGGAGCTGCAAACCCCACACACAGCAGAAATGGCCCTTAACTAATGATCAGAGCAAATTGTTCTGGAGTCAAGTGGGGCACTTCCAAGTGGTGGTTAAGACAAGGACTGACCAACAATGGAACTTCTCCACACAACACGACATGTTTTACCTCACATTATGATGTATAGAACCCTAAGTACAACTGACCACAGAAGCACCACTGTTCCTGTACAGTTCGCCCCTTGGCCGTGCAGATGCAGACCAGACGTTTGGCCTCCGACCCTGCAGCGGTACCAGTTTTGAGGATATTGCAGTAAGGACTCGGGTAGAGACACAGCACAGCACCTCGCAGGGGGACAAGCAAGGAATAAAACGTGCCAGGGTCTTTCTTCCTAAATTGATCTTCAAAAATTAATAACTCCAACGATTGTATCCCTGACCTACCCCATTCCACTTGCAGCTCTGGAGATGCGGTGCTCCACGGGGAGCCCCACTGCACCCAGCAGGCAAAAGCCACATTGCAGACAGCACGGCGCACCAGCGCTCCGGCAACCGGGATGCTGCAAGGAAGTGAGTGCCTCTGGCAGCCCTGCAGCCCCTCTCCTGCACCTCTTGCCTGTAAGGATCGGTGCCTTCCATTCCCATATACCCCTGAATAACACTGTCTGGCTGATCCAGAAGATTAGCAGCTTATTCCACCTTTGTTCTCTGGGGTCTTTTAAGATGAGCAATGAATGACATCGCAGCAGGCATAACCCTCGGGCACAAAGGCTAACAAAACCATAAGATGTTTTAAGGAACCATGTAAAACTTAACAGGGAGTTTTAGAAGGCTATTCCAACAGAGAACCTCTCTATAAAACCCAGTGCTACATGGAAGGGCTCTCAAATTCTTTCCTTTCCACAACACAAAATCAGCATCAAACGTCTGCAACAGTGACCTCTTTAAAACTGACAAAAACACAAACAGTTTTAATAAAGTGTGCAGTAAAGTTGGGGGTTTCCTTTGCGCAAGATAATGCAGAAATAAAGAGTTTCACAGCAATAAAACTAACTGACACCATAAAATTAAATGGGAGGAAAAAAAGATGGGAATATAAATCTCAATGTTCCTGTACACAATATGCCAGTGATTGGTGGAAGTTAGGCACAAACTTCTACTTTATAAGAAAGCTGATGTTTTGAGCAAAAAAATTCAATAATTGGTAATTACAGGGCTTAATTCCTCTTTCTAAGGAGGTCCTGAGTCTGGTCATTGTTCATTGCTACTGTTCAGAATTTACTCCAGGTTAAGAACTTCTCCCATCCTAACAAAGAGGTACAAGAATTTTCTCCAGAGAGCAATTTTCTTTCAGTAATTAGCCTACTTCAATATTTTAACGCAGCTACTGACATACAAAAGCACAAAAGGTCCTCTGACCATAACACAAAGTGAGAAATGAGATTCCTAAAAACTTTGCATGACAGAGGTCTAGGATTTACCAAACCTATCAAGCAGACATCTCTAAAACTATTTTTAAAGGTCATAAATTAGGTACTCTCTTAAATGTAATTCAATCACCCACTGTTATAGGAGCTTGATTCTATTAGTTGTCCTATGCATTTTACCAAACAGAACTCCATTAACATTATTCACTTATAGTTCCCTCTATAAGTGGATATTCTGCTCAACAGGCTTTAAATAGATTTTTTTTTTTCCCCCTGAAATTGCTATTAAGCATACTTTTACTCAAAGGGCAAAGTAGGCATAGGATTATGCTTGTACTTCATGCAAAGGATATATTTTCAGCAATCAGAACCACATTCCTATGAAGTAAAAATACTCAATATAAGCCGATTGTTTCTATCCCTCCTAACCTTGCTCAGTAAGGACTCTATTCTGATCTTTTGAGTTGAACACAAGTGTTCCAATTTGGCAGAATAAAGGTATCTTGTTGGGCAGCTTGATGAGCATATTCTGTGCCTCGAATGCTGACCTTGGTACGTTCAAGGTGGAGCTCAATTATCAGACGCTGCTCAGAGGGGAAAAATATTAAAATTTCTTTTAAGAAAATCGGGATGTATTTTACTTTCTTCAGCTAAAGAACACTACACAGAACTCCTGCTTTTCCATACCTGCCTTTAGTGAACCAGGGAAAACAAACCTTCATAAAGAGACCACAACGCATTTATAGACATAAGATTTTTGGAGCGACCTATCTAGCCTGTAGTTGTATTTCAGCTTCAGAAACGTCTACCATAGAACATTCATCTCTGATTTCATGTTGATTTTGCTGTGAATAAATGCCTTTCACAATTTAGATGACTATTGTGAGCAAGAGAAAGAACACACAAGTATATGCACAGCAGCATCGTGCAGGGCCAAACCACACATCCCACAGCCAGCCCCAAAGGTGCTTTGCCAACTTGTGACATTGAGACTCACACCACAATAATCTGAAACCCAAACAGACCCCGACCCTTTGCAATGGCTGAGCTGCAACAGCACAATCTGTACATACCAATGCATGTATCTAGAGAGCCAAACCCTCCCTCAGCTGGTGACCATACCCTATGCGCATCTCCTGCCTCTTAAAACAAGACAGATGGCAGAAACCATACACTGTTGTTCTCTTCATCGGCCATACCAATCCCAGATCAAAATCAAGTCAGTCACCAGCAGATACTCATTTCTCAGAGGAAAGAGTGGAATTTCATCTCACCACTGAGCTTCAGCTTGCACTTGAGGTTCCAATTTTCTTCTGGTCTTAGCCCATTTCTGTCTCTCTCTGGCACATACTGCCCTAGTAAGTGCATTTATTACCTCAGTAATTCCTCTGGGGGCCGTCTTACTTTCACTTCATATCTGAACTCACATAAGCATCTCCTCATTTTACAAGGAAATGTTTATTAGCCTCCGATAGGACTTTCCTGTTCCATCATGCTGAATCCCCCTGTCTATCACTCTTCCAAAGCAAGCTAACGAGTTGCATGCCCTTGGTTGGTCCTTGTTTGTGGCTTATGGGCACTGACGGTGCAGCGCAGGTGTGGAGAATGCACATAGGGCACAGCCGGGTGTTCTGGGTTCTCCTCCAGTCCCGTTTGAACGCCCTCGTCCAGCCGGCCACACACGCGGTCACCCGGGACCCCAACACATTCACCAGATACCAGCGGCACTGGGTGGCCTGGAAATTTCTAGGTGCCCCATTCATGCTCCCTTGGGACCAGGGCAGGAAAGGACTGTGAAAGTCTCCTTCACCCAAGGATTCCTCTACTATGAGGTTGATCTAATTACTTTGGGACACTTGAACAGTAGAGGGTAAGCCTATTATATCACAAAAACAGGGATTTCTGCTGTAATTCCTCCAGTTCCCAGCTAATTATCTTACTTGAGAACTGCTCACAGCATTTTCCCTGGTAGTTGAGGGTCATCACTGCATATTCTTGTTTCTCCAGGTGTACCATGCAAAACTTCTCAGTGTAACAACTGTTTGGTAGAACTGGCACTGTCCAAAAGCTGTTTGGCCTTCCACAGCGTTGCACTGGAAATCACAGCCACGATCCCCCACAGCCACAGCACAGCCAGATCTTCAGCGGAGGGAAGTACAACTGCTAGAAAATAAAACTGCATGGATTTACCCCAGCTGAAAGTCCAGACTCACCCGAGGGACAAGAAAACGATTCCAATGTAGAGTCTATTTTACTAGAAACCAGGAAAAAACTCTCATCCACATCAGCCTGCTAATTCCTACTTGTATATACGCAGAGAACATTTGTATTCAGTTGCTCACTTGTAAATAAACATTTTTACATGGGTGGATTGGAGTGGTGTCCCCCCACACACTTTCCGTTCCCATTATTTTATATATTACACACATGTCCTGTCAGCGAAGCTCACTTTGTTATCTGAAACATCTGTGGTACCCTGCTGTGGGGAAGGCCAGCACGGCTGCTGCTCTTGCTGCCTGTCTTTATTAGCCACCGATTTGCCAATGGAATCCTCCGACTGTGAGCAGTGCTCCGGTTCGCCTCCAGAACGCCAGAGCAGCACGGCAGAAACAACGGGACTCTGAACTGGAGGAGAGGTCCCGTTGGTTCATAGCATGGCAGTTATCATCTACGTGAAGATGGGTCCCGAGGGAATGGCACAAGATGCCAGGGGAAGGTCAGGCTGGACATGAGGAGAAGGTTCTTCCCGCAGAGGGTGGTGGAGCCCTGGAACAGCTCCCAGGGAGGCAGTCACAGGGCCAAGCTGAACATTATTCCAGCAGCATTTGGCCAGTGCCCTCAGACACATGAAGGGTGTGTTGGGGTGTCCTGTACAAGGGCAGGAGTTGGACTCGATGATCTTTGTGGGTCCCTTCCAACTCGGGGCATGCTATGATCCTATGATGAAACCTCGGTTTCACATGTGCATTCATGCAAGCACTCATTTTCCTATTTCTAAAGAAACTTGTGTGAACTTACATGCAAGGTGAAAGGACAACACCCTCGGAACTCACCGCTCGCCTACCTGAGGCTCCCACAAGGTCTGGCTGTTGAGCAGCTCTAACATCACTTATTATTTCGGCCAAGTGAGAAGTTACCTGGATCGATCCCTCTTAGCCTTGCTTGCAGGTGCTTTTTGCAGTCACAGTCCTGAGGTACTGCACAGTCTCAGGAAACATTCTGGGATCTACCACTACGGGCAAGATTATTAGCTCAGGGCTATAAGAAGCGTGTGTTTCTTATGGAGCCATGACAACGTTTTAAAAGATCAACTTAAAGATCAAAAAAAATCTGCCTATGTTTCTTAAATAACATTTTCAGAGATAAGATTCTGGACACACGATAAGAAGTGCAGCTATTTCTATGTATTTTAAACATTTACATACTGCAGACAATAGCACCTTGGTAAAATTAGTTTAACCATTTCCCCTCTGAAAAAAAAAAATCACACCCATCTTATCCTTATGCGGATTTCTTATACAACAAATGAGGGAAACTCATACTCCATTTAAGATTCTGAGAAATACAACTGTTAAACCACAAAACCTAAAGAGAACATTCAGGGGAAGAGTCAAGAACTCACAAAAACACTGGCATGGACCAGACTTCCCGCTGATGGCATTGCTTCTACAGGTCTACCATTTTAAGAAACTGCTCTCTAACACAAAGACAAGATAATAACAAATTAAAGGCACTTCCCTACCTTTAAAAACAAGATTTATCGCTGGCATACAACCCTGAGCTGAGTTCTGAGTCCCACAGGTAAACTCAAACCAACTTTCTGGAGGTTCTCTGATCTCCCAAGGACTCAGGGCCTGATCCAGAGAATGATTACGGTATGGAAACATCAGGAGATGGCTGTCACAGATCTTCTACATGTAAGTCAGTGCGCATGTGCATCCAGCTCAAGACTCAAACTGGAGACTTACGTGGAGATAATTACAAAGGGAAATAAAATACAGCTTTGGAAAAAACACCCCAGTTTCTTTATAAAATAATTGATCACCTAGCCCCAGTAGGAAGGTTCAAAAGTCACTATGTAATGAAGTGCTACTAGCAAAGCAGCTTGTTGCTAGATCTTTCAGGAGAACTTGATGACAAGAAAAAAAGAATGAAGAAAATAAATGCCACAAAGGCAACTCTCCCTCGCCACCTCCATTACGTCCCTTTTCCTTGACGCATCACTTTCAAATTTGCCTTATTTCTATCACAGCATTAGTGCCCCCAAGCCATCTAAATTCTGTGCAAACACGGGGAGGATCTTTCTTTATTTAAAATCTGAACCTGAAAATAACTGAGACGTGAGGGCAGAATATCACCAGTCTCCAAAATAATCTTGGGATTACGCAGCTAAAAGCTGCAGCAGAACGAGCTCCAGGACCGAGCTCCAGCCAATCCCTCCTTTTTACTCGCATTCAACAGAACTAATCTGATGGTCACAGGTTGTCCCCCTGCTCCAAGTGCATTTCAGCGAGAGAAAGGAGATGGTGTACGGATGCTACTGCCGCACTTACTTAAGACAGCCTTAGAGATGGCATTTCAAACCCTCCCGAGGCCAGTGCCGTCACAGATGCCTTCCACTAGCGGAGGAGTACAAAGCACTTCAGCAACAGCAAGGATCTGATCTTAACCTAACTACATCGTTCTTATTTGGGGGGGAGGGGGAAGTGAAAGGAAGGAATAAAATTAATGTATAAGCATAAACAAGCCCCAAACTTGGAAGATGAACTGAAAATACAATTATCTTTATAAATTTTAAAACTGCAAACAGATTCATACAGGACAATTTTCCATCTGTCCCAACCCTTCTGCAGGACACATGCAGCAGATAGCTTCAAGTTAGCATATTTCTCTATCTGCAGATTTTTCCTAGGAAATTAGGGGGGGGAATGCAATGCTGTGACAGAATGGTAATTTCTCTTTTACCCTTAGTAACCACGACACTATGTTATGATCTATTGTTACTCAGATTTTTAATATTCATCTGAATATTTCATCCATGCAAAATTAGTCCCAGCATCTTTTTTTGAGTAGCGTTTGGCGGTCACTGCTTCACTGTTTGCTTCATAGCAAACAATCCTCTGCTGCTATTGAGTGCTGCAGTCAGGCTTGCTTCACACTGGAGGTTAGAATCTGATCCTAAGTCCACTAAATCACAGAGTCTTTTTAAAGTTTAATCTTGAGAGGATTTGGGTTGTAAACAAAGGACACTATACATGGGGAAAGAAACAACAGAAAAATATGAACTTACGACTCTAACACAACCCCAAGTTCAAATTTGGTGTGTGATTTAGCAAGGAAATTCTGAGCTTTCGGCAGCAGCGCACACGCCCTGGCATGTGGGTAAAGCTAAACTGAACACTGATGCTTACATCCAAAACACACATATGGATCCCATTTTACTACAGACGTGATTCTTCATGTGCAAAACATGTGTCTGCCTGGTTTTCTTTAGCTTTTTAAGATGTGCTGTTTTCTTTCATGGGGGCAGGGAGCAGAGAAGTAAATAAATAATTTGTGTCATACTTGAAAACACATTATTCTATGAAAAGAAAAGCCTGGGATTCAGCGCCAGGTAGAAAGCTGAAAGTACCGATTTCAGCAGAGAAACAAACGCCAACGGTGAGAAACTTGGTCCACTGTACAGCTTTTGCAACACGTTAATCTATCCCACTCCATAACTGCTAGATAGAAAAGGGGAAAAGGGCTCCAGATGCTAATAACTTGGAAGTGGTAATTAGAGGAGTCCACATTACTGCTGTGAGACTCCCATCCTCCCTTGATTGCTGGAAAGAAAATCTTGTCCAGCGGGTCTCCTTCTCTCTTCCAAAACATGCAGCAGTTCTGTGTTCCTAAGCTCCATCTCCTCCCTGAACACATCAACAGGAGCTCTGCTAAGCCTGAAAAACTTGTTTTACCTTCTCCGACAGTAGTCAACGCCGTATTTCCAATAGAAAATGTAGGAGAACGTTCACAAGGTTATAAGGTGACCTAACAGGGAAGTACCACAAGCCCCAGCTTTTAGCTACATGAGATCAAAATTGCCTCCCACAGTCGCAGCCTGACTGTGACAGAGAGAAAGCAATGGGCACAGACTCTCGTGAATGGGTAAAAAAATACCTTTAAAGGCTCACTGAGCATTTATAATCTCTGGGACCACAGAGACAAAGTCAGTCTGGAAAGGGTCTGAACACTGCATGAGAAAGTAAAAGGAAAAATACACTTATCACGAAGAGGGAATGCATTTGTATTATTGTATTGAAACAGCACGAAGCTACAATGACAGGCTATAAATTTTTCTCTTGGACTGTAACCAATATTTTCCATTTCAAGTTATAACAATGCATGAAAGAGACTCAGAATTAATAGAAATTAGGGACATAAATCGGTAGGTACTTAGGTGAAAGAGAGCCTCAAATTTGAGTATGGTTAAAGCAGAAAAGCTTAACCAGCCCTTGGAGCAACCCTGGGTTCCATTTACACTGCTGACAAACTGACCAAAAAAGGACTCCAAGATTTCACCAATGATGTTCATCTTTATAGTTCTCAGATTCATAGACCAGAATGTTACAGTAAATTCTTGGCAGTGAAAAGCATCTTTTTTTAATCCCTGAAATTTAACATCACACATAACACTAAGCTTAATCTATGACTCCCAATAACAACAGCAGTAATAGCAACTACGTTCTGCAGTGAGGAGAATTAAGCTACAGAAATTTCTCAGTTCTACTTCTTCTGATTTGATATGTCATTTCATTAAACATCCATGAATTATTGAATATTAATAATTTGAAATCAGCGATGTGCCTTAAGATATACATTCACAGACTCTTTGTATTTTTCTGTTACTGTAACTGCCTATTGAAACATCGGCTGCACATTAAAACAAAACAAAACCTGAACAAGCAAACAAACCAGGACGGAACAGCAAGAGGACTGTTAGCCAAAGCTGGGCCCAGAAGAGGAACAATCTCTCCTCCATTTTAAGACTCAATCCTACATGTGATAAGTGCACCTCAACCCTCACGACGTTCTAACATCTCCATCCAAGCTTAGGCAATAGTCTTATAACCAAAATTCCAGTTGACAAGTCCTTTTTATCCCCCTACCGAGACTTCTCAAAGAGGGGCACTGTGAATATCATGAAAAAAATGAAATCAATGCAAAGTTGTTCAGCACAGTGTCCCTGTTCCAGTGCCACACTTGGAACGCCCACACGCTTGGCGCACCTTCCATTCGCACAAGAGGTGCACAAGAACAAATATGAAGCAATACCAGCAAGTTCAGGAGCTGTTCGGTTCTCCTTCTGATGTCTCCCTGCATCTATTTATCTAGTTCTTTCTGCTTTGATATCCAGCATTTTAAAACCAGGTCAGAACAGGTTTTAAAGATGTAATGCCACGCTCGCACCTTTTGAACCTTTTCAGAGAAAACCTCAAAAGGTTCGTGCCTAAGAGAACTAAGATGCAGGGACAGCTTTGAACCTGAGGGCTCTCTCGCTGAAGCAAGGACACGTCACAGGTGTGCCGCAAATGAGCAAGGCAAAAACCCAACGTGAGCACAAAGGCGTGCAACGCTGACAGGGCCGAGTCCAGAACGCTTTAATCCCAGGATGAATGCGCGCATCTGTTAGTTATTTACGCAGTTCCTACTAGTAGTTTGTACAGATAGCCAAGCAGGTAAGCATCAGCAGCTTTGAAACCATATGTTAAAGGGAGCCTGTGTGATGGTACAAGAAGCTGTCGGGCATTCTGGGTCAGACAAGGGCAGGCAGACACCTACCGACTATGAGATCGCGTGGCTGCTCAGACCCCTGCGCCCCGGCAGGCTCTGATGTGGCTGTGCCACACTGCGGCAGACAACTGAATCCTCCTCTCAATTCCCATCCTTGAACAAGAGATACTAAATACAACCACAGAATGACAATTTTCTTCCTTCCCTCTTTAGTTTCTAGCTTTTTGGGGGGAGGGAAGTGGATCATCATTGTTGTTATTACTACTGTTGTTATCATTATTATTACAAAGGTTTGTATAAAACACAGCTGTGTTAAAACAACACTTTTTAGATGCTGACTTTAGTTTGCTGGAAGAAGATGGATCCAAGATCTCTGTCTCTTGGTAGTTACAGGAACACCCTACAATGGAGGAGAACCAAGCCCTGGTCCTTTGTCTAATTCAGAGATTACTTTATTCTCACTTTTATGCTTTAACTGAGTTGCTCAGACTCGGGAATGGTGTGCAGCTAAACTTGGGTCATCCCACTTCCCACAGCCCTCTGACCACCAGACTGCAGCCCCGGTGGGACACATCAGCACTGTTAAATTCAACGTATTTTCAGGAGAAAAAAGAAAAATTTGCTTCAAGAAAAACAAAGTCCTTCTCAAACAGGACATTTTGCCTATCCCATTTACTTTCTCTACTAAATATCCTCAGCAAGGAACTGTGAGAATTCATTCATCTCTGAACGAACTTTAAGAACACTCTGAGATCTCCAGTCAAAACGTGTGATTTTTTTTCTTTTACAACTAGCTGAGAGTAGCAGAATCCAAACCCTGTCAGAGTTTACACAGTGCTTTAACCTACACCACTCAGCTCCTGCTGCCACACAACTTTTAGGAAAAGAAAGGAAAGCTGTTCTCACATTAAATGCCGAGTTTCTAAAGGAGGTCTGTTAGGAAAATTTTCCTTCAAATTAAAATTTCCTGCAAAATGGAGAAAACAAGTCTCTCCAATCCCCTCCACTTCAAAATGCTTAGCAACTACCTTGAACCCTCAATGGTTCAAGTTACTCTCAAAGGCAAAGGAATCAAATACCAGCTTTGAGTCCTGTTGGTAGAGGAGTAATTCCACCTTTGAAAAATCTTGGGGCGACTAAAGTGACTTCATCAAGAGCTGCAATTTCATTCTGTCCTCAACGGTTCATACACACACACAGCGGTGGAGAAAGATGCCTTCCTCCCCCTTCTGAAGTATGACGGCCTCGCTGAAAAGCCTTCAGGGAGGATCCACCCCTAGGAGAGGGGTCTCGTAGTTTAGCATCACCCAAACTCTGCTCTCAAAGGCTACCAGTCCATAGTAAATCCCGGAATTTCAACAGCCCTGCTGAGACTGTAGCTAAGTGCTTCTGAAAAAAATCTAATCACACCTTCCCAGCCTCTTGTATGTCTACCTTTCACAACATCAGAACACGCACTCTACAGTAGCCCTTTTCAATTTATTTCCCCCATACTTCCCTTCCCAAGAGGGTATTATTCATACCCTACTCCTTCACAACATAATTAGCTTGTTCCAATCCTTGGAAACAAAACAATCACCCCTCCTTTTGCCCCTGCCCTCAAGAACCTCTTGCAAGGGTCCTCTTGCAGCTCACCACCCCATAGGACAGGAAAAGACACAACTGCTCTGCGCTTGGTACCCAAGAAAAAACAATCACGTTTGTCTTTCATTATTTTGCCATACTTTAACAAAGCACAGTTAATAAAGCTGTGCACCTAGAGGTGGCGGTTTACCCGAGCCCCACCACCTTCGCTGTTTGGCCCCTTCCAGTGCGCTGCAGGACTCCCCTGGTCTAGGCATGGGCAGAGCTGGGTCAAGCGTTGCAGCGGCACTGCTCCACGCAAAGGGCAGAGTCATGAATGACACCTCCATGTGCATTAGAAAATATTAGTTGAGATTTTTATTTCTGGGAGGTGTGCATTGCACGGCATCTATAAAACAAGCCCCAAACATTCTCAGGAATACAGCTCCAAGAGTTTGATTAAAATTGAGCAAAAACACTTTCTCATCTTTCTGTTTAAAAAAAATGACAATTCATTTAGATTAATTCAAAGATTAAATACAATTAAAATTTCCATAAGATGTCTGGCTTTTCTGAAATAAACTGCAGTGGCCATCAAAATATTGATAGTCATTGGTAAATTACTTCTGGTGTTTAATCAATGTTATTTTTTTATCATCCAATTTTTTCTTCACGTCAGTTTCTAACACTAAACTACATTTCATCAAGGTTGGTAAAATGTTTAGAAAGGAACAGATGTCAGAATATGGGGATTGCCAATAACACTGATGGAAGCCAGTAATTTCTTTCCTGTCCAAAGGCAAAAGAATGAAGAATAATCTAGACTGTATACAATAATACAAGATTTACTACAACATTAATGGCTATAAAAAGTAAAAGTATACAAAAGCTATCTCCATTTTTTTCAAGCCATCACTAAGGGCAGTGTTTTTCAATTTGAGACAATTTTTACTGGGAAATGAAAGGTCTATGTATTCTTAAACCTTTAAATATCCATAACGCACAGATGAAGACACAGGCTAGCGTTAGTTGCTTCCAAATATACTTGTATATTAGTCTATTGTCTAAGTTAATAATTTTGCCAAATCTCAAAAAATGTGGATGCAATCTTTTCTTTAAGAAAGCTGCTCAGCTTGTTATTTACAGATTGTAACATTTACATAAGAGTTTGGTTTAACAAGAGATATAAATATAGATAAAACCCTTAGGACTTCATTCTTTAAACTGCCCTCTAAAAATCTGCCCTACAATTTGCACACTGAATTTTGTGCAGACTATTCTTGGAAGCCTTTTGTGAATTAGGGAGAACTGACTCGAAACAGGGGCTGGTTAATCACAATTTTGCAAATTGTACGTAGCAATCATCCTCACATTGTGAAATTCAGATCTATAAAATGCTGATGTTTTAAAGCTGAAAAATAAATAAGCTAAGTAGGATTACTTTGCTAAGGAAGGGCGGGAAAAAAAGACCCCTTGCAAAGAAATCCTTAAAATCAAAACAATTAAGAGAAGTGGCACCATAAATACGGGGCATCTCCATTCCATAATGTCAAGTGCAAGCCCACCTTGGAAAGAACATCTCCCATCTGACCATTCCTGCCTCACCTCAGTCTCGGATCAACACTCACCTGAATACAGCAGACAAATCCCTGAACTTCCAAGGACAAACCTCTGAGAGGTTTTCTGTTCTAGAAGGCTTCTGTGTATTTGCCTACAGCCTGGGGAAGCCCTCCAGGTGAGGGACGACTGGTGAAACTTCCCTCTCCCGCGTGTCTGTCGCTGCCTGGCACCCATCACCCAACCCCAACCTGATTAAATATCAGGGCCGTCACTGGAGCATCAACCGCAGCCACAGGGATACACAGATACGATACTATATGATGCATGTTGAATGCAAACACTTAATAGTTGGCAACTAAATATAGGGAAAAGGAGCAGAACTTATGTGGAAAAGAAGATGCCTCAAAGAAGACGTGTATTGCTCCGATTTCAAGCTGCACTTAAAGTAACTTCATCAGCATTTAGGACAAAACTGACTCAAGATTCTACTTCTCTACACAGGTTTTGCAACTCCTAACACTCAGTATAAATGAAGGTCTCTTTCTATTTATTTTCCCTTATCTGTTGCAGGAAGACCTCGCCAAACTGTCCGTTTTGACTGTACAGGGATATGGTGAAACTCACGCACAGTATTTTCTGTTATACATGTAATTACGACAACAAGAACTTCCCATCAGAGTTCAGCAGTGACGCAGTGCACGCTGTCACCCTCCTGCCATTCCAAGCCTCCTCACTATAGACACAAGTCACAAACAGTGGAAACTCTGTTTTCCTGAGTTTGATCCCCCCAAAGGTCAGGTTTCTTACCTCAAACATTCCAGCAGTTGCTTAAACTGCAGTTCAGGAATTCTGTGTAACATTGCTTCTAGAAAGCAAATATTTATGTTAGTAAATACCATTAAAGCACTGCTGTTCTACAGGTACGCTCGTTAGCAAACTGCTAAATATGAGACAGAAAACTTTAAACTAATGGATGGAAACATTATATTTGTATATTAGACAAACTTTACCATGCTAAGTGTTTTACCAAATGCAAAGTCCAGCCGTGCTAACTCAGGTCATCCGAAACTTGTTTTGAATAACTTCTCCTGTTTACCAATATTTTTAGGAAGTTTAAAGCTGCAATCTCAGTGGCTAGAAACATACACCACGAGACGTGAGCTGCACAAGGAAATGTGAGCAGACACTCGCAAGTTTCTCAAGTCCCCTTTGAGGGGAAAGAAGAAGAGGCACAGTCCTTTCAGTCCTATCTCTCCCTAAGTGTTTTTTGTCAAACGTGGACTCTGCCACCATCCTTCAGTGACAGACATGTGGGATGACATTTTCTGACATGATGTCAATAGTGACATCAGTAATATTTGACACAAGGCACATTGGGGTTATCTAACACAGACAACTGGATCGCTCAGGGCGTTGGAGATCCAATGCACTATGAGTTTTACCTCCAAGTCATCAGTGAATATCCAGCCTGATGTTTTCTCGTTGCTACCCACTGATGGCTCCTCAGAGTCTAACACAGAAGGGGTTTGGGTGTATTGAATAGATGCCCAGAAAACAAAAATCAACACAACAAATTACATTAATCTGTGCCCTATGTTGAAACTCCATGGAATGAATAGCCAGCAACAAAGCTATTCTTCTACTGCTATCTGTAATTCCTTTTAAAAATGGTTAAATCCCAAAGGAGACCCAGGAGGATCAAATGAGTCAGAGAGCACTACAGCTCCAGCCTCCTGAATAAGATTTCGGTCTCAACAGCTTTCAGTCCCATGGCTTTCATTAACAGTTAAATATACTTATGGGAAAATACAAATGCGAAATGTTACTTTCAGTGATGTGTTTTCCAAATATTTCACAATTGGCTAATATACAGGCCTCACAAGTGCTGAACAGAAACAAAATGAATTACATATATGACCACTCCAGAATTTCCTAGAGTGCCACAGTCCTGATTAAACAAAGCAATTCCACCTACATCCAATAAAGCACTCGTGTTAGAGCCCTGCAATATCTATTAGGCACCTGGCTGAGCTCCCTAGTCCTGCATTTAGCCCCAGGATCTGCCACGCAAAACCTGAAAGCTCTGGACAGGAGCAGTAAGAGGCGTTAGTCCAGGGGACACATAAACCTACCTGGACCTGCAAGGACAGTCACCTGCACAAGGTACCCAGGCGCCTGGAGAATTTTGTATTGCAAATCACTGCACACAGAGATCCAGAAATCTAAATTCCCTTGCGTCTTTGCATCACGTATGAATCCTCTTTTGGAGCAGACATTTTACGTTTTTGTCTTATTTTAAGGTTACACTTCGCTCAGCCCCCGCCAGCATGGGCAGCTTCCCAGGAGCGCGGCTGCTTTAACAAACAAGGCTTTTTGAAAAAAGTTCAAAGCTAAGTGCCTTGCTTATAGATTTCTTTAAATAAATGCAAGTGCCAAGTTAAGAGTTAATCTGTGTGCAAAATGTGTTCTCTTTTCCTATTTTATACTAATTTTGAAAAGATCATTCTCATTGGCCTGTTTATCACAGGGAGCCACCAGTACGACCACATACCCGACTGGAGACTGGTGTTCAATCAGTAGTAGCAATAAACAGCTGGGCTACCTTCAGATTCCCTGGGATACTTCTGCATTTATTTCAAATTAGACTACTCTAACTTGGACTCCTTCATTGTTCTGCAAATTGTGGTTTCCCTTAAAAAAAAAAGTGCCATCCTAGCTGGGAATCAAAATGCACAAAGCATATTTACTGCCCCTTAGAAATTGTCCCACAGTGTTATGTGTCACAGAGAAAGAGCGTGTTTTGTTAACCATGTGTTTGGACATCCTGTCACAGGGCAACTTCTCAAACAAGTTAAAAAAAAAAGTAAGAACAATATCTATCTTATTGCAAAGAAACAAACAAACAAAAAAAGGGCAAGCATGTCTGGAGCAAACTGCTGGGCTGAACCACTAAGGAAGCGATGAGTCCACTGCTCCCACAAAGGAAGAATCGCAAAATTCCAAGAGACTTCACAGCAACCACGCCACAAAGCATTCCCACCTCTTCTGAAAGTCAGAAGGGAGATACTTTCAACATAAACATCTGGCATTCTCCCAGCCCCTGTCCCACAAGGCCACAGCAACCGTCCACTGCTGATCCACGGCTCCCAACAGTCTTGGAGTTGGAAACTCCCTCTCTACAAAGCACAAAGCCACTGAGCAGTAACGCAGCCTCTTCCCATCGCATGATTTACAACAGCAGGTACGCAATCAAGTCTCATTTTGCCTAAAGCTTCCCATCACAAAGTATACTGCTTGCCTCTTGGTCCAAGTTTTTGGGGAAGCATTGCTGTAGGCGTACAAACATTCCCAGGAGAGGGATGATCCGATCCCAGTGTGAACAGCCACTACACTCCTGTTCATGTCTTTATCCAAACAAGAACAGCCATTTCTCGGTGGCTGGGCAAGCCACTCCTATTAGTGGACATCTGCATCCCCTCTGCAGCTCTGACATCGTGTCATCTCTCCTTTCCACGGCCAGTGCTGTTCAAGCCATATTTCTGGGTGGGAACGTTCAAACCAGTCACACATCATTTTACATCTCAACCATCCACCTCTTCAGAGGTTCCCTAGCTCACCAACCGCTGTACCTACCAGTCAATGCACATAAACTGTTCAGTGCAGATTTTATCTGTAGCATCAACTGAGGCTGTGCATTCTCCGCAGCTTTATGGCGCTGCCTTTAAGGTCAGAATTTAGAGCTT
>NC_071413.1:977500-1002500 GCF_017976375.1 Cuculus canorus | reverse complement strand
CTTTCAGTCAGTCTTCTTTTTTCCACCCCTCCAACACCATAGCTAAAATGTGTGTTGTATTTTATCTTTTTAAAGCCACACTGGCACTGGAGATGCTCCCAGATGTCCAATTGTTCTTTGGAGCTGTTGGGTTGTACCATTTGGGCTTTCACAGGTCTTTGCCTCTTTTTTTGCCTATTTCCAGAACTTTTCTCCTACTTATTAACCTACTAGTTTCCACCCTATCTCCTCCAGTTTTAACATCTTTACTTATAACTAAACACTAGTCAAATATCTAACGCTGGTGAACTTTTTTTTCTTCCTTTGAAAACATAATTGGAGGGGGAGTGGAGGTTTAGTTTGTAGGAGAGAAGATTGAATGATTTCCCTGGAGTCAAATGAGGGAGGGAGAAGAGATATTCCCCTCCCTCCTTCCTCCTCAGCACTCATTTTAAGACACCAACACCCCTTGTCTGTGGATTCCCTTACTCACCCGTCTTTCCAAATCCAAGGCACATCCCTTCCTGCCGTTCCCAGCCATCTCCATCAGACCCTCCGAAACCACCATCACTTTTACGTTGGATACTACCCAACTCAGGAGAGCATCTCCCGCCCGACCCACTGAGCAGCACCCCTGAGCAGCAGAGGAGTCCCTTTCCTTCCCTGGACACCCAACCACCAGCACAGAGCGTCTGGTTGAACCAAAGGCCATTAGTGATCTCCTCCGGGAGCGCAGACAGTGCTGAGGATGAGGCTGAAGACCATGTCGACTGCCACTCTGCTATCACTGCTCTTATTTGTCCCAGTCGAAGGGCTGGCTCGGAGTGAGGAAGCGAGAGCAGAGCCCCACTCAGCTATTTTCAGCCCTCTCAACAGAGCACATTCACCGCATCAGCCCTCTCAGCACTCAAGAGGGCTGCATCAGAACAAAGAGGGCTTGCTAACACCCCAGAAATCTGGGAGAGTATCCAGAGACCTGAACTGCTCAAAGATTCTTGGAAATGTTCAAGTAAGATGATTTTAATCACAAACGAAGCGGATCTCAACGACCCTAACCCACCCAAAGCTCGTTGTTCTTACAGGGGGAGCAGTGGCAGTGGCATTTCCAGTGAGACAGATTATATTGCACAAACATTCCATGCAATAAGTTTGTTGGTCCCACAGTGTACCAAGCGTAAAAAACAAAAGACAAACTGTCATTAAAAAGTCACTGCTACCTTAATTGGTAACTGAATTTATATTCTTCGCGTTAGTGACCAGGCTGGAAGGTCAGTCCCAGGAAATAAAGCATTTGGCTGATCTTGTGAAGTTTGCATTGACAACGCCTGTCAATAAAGAGGACCTTTGATCCACAAGCCCAGGAAATCCAGCAAGTCCCAACATATTTTATAATTGCAAACTAAACTTAACATCCACATGTAAACAGGATGATACGAAAACGAAGAGCTTGCCTTAGGTCTCCTTTTCTTGTACTTTTCTGGAGCTTTTCTGTCACGTTTTGCACATTTCACAACTGAAGCAGTGCGTGCTGCTGAAGTTCACTCAAATATGGGCCATCATTTACTGACAGGTAGTGTTTGCAGTTTATAAAAAACAACTTGATGTTGTAAATAAAGCTGCAAGGTTTCACACGGGATTCTACGTTATTGAAAGCCACTCGAACAAGGCCAGAAAACGCAAATCAGCATTGCGGGGCTGTGACGACTCCGTAAACAGAAGCCAAACTGTGTCAGTTTTCAAATAAGAGAAAAGACTTGCTAAAAGCTTCAAGATGTTGGGAAGAACGTGCCCTGCAATGCCAACTTACTGCAACAAACCTAGGTCAGGAACTAGATTGTGGGCTTCTTTGTGTCTCATATTCTGAAGACAGAAAAGAATCATAGAATCAGCAGGTTGGAAAGGACCCACCGGATCACCGAGTCCAACCATAAGAGAAACGAGACGTCTGTGCCTCCTGCTATTGGGGAAAGGGTCCGAGGGGACTGAACGCTGACAGCTCCCCAAAATAATACAGCAACACAGAGGCAGAGGTGACGATTCTCAGGAAGGACTAAAACCAAGGAGCCAGAGCTACTCTGCTCATTGTCATAGGTAGATATGTTAAAAATGAAACTGCCAGCAGAAAGTTTGGTTCCAGCCCAAACCAGGCCAAAACAGATATGAAGATGTGGAAACATTTACCTTAGAAAACATCAAAGCGCTCTCCTTGAATTCTGTCATTTACATTTTAATTACACTATAGCGTATTATTATTGTATTACAATATAGTGTAATGATCTAAAAACATCAACTGTAAGTTAGGCATTTCGACTCCATCAAAACATTTCTATAGTTTCCCCTGAAAACTTCAGAAAATAGAGAATAAATGCTAGAAATCTTGTCAATCAAATTAAAAATTTTCAAGACAAAACATCCTTTTTTATGAGCTCGTGGGTGGTGATCTCTCTCCAAAGAAGAACAATTTTGAGGAATAAAAATAAGCCGTGTTAATGGCCGGATGGTGGAGCTGAAGGGGAAAAACATTAAAGATCTTTGAACAAGGCCAGTCCTTCCACCACTTTTGGCAAGAGGCTGACCTCACTGAAAGACCTCACAACCATCCGGCTCCCCTGCTCTTCAAACTTGACTGGGAACACCCTCCAACCCTCATTCCCGGCACAAAGATCAGTGCCTCATCACTCCCCATGGACCTGCCGTGGGCTCACCTCCTGTTGCTCCCCAAATCACTCGCCCCATGCTGCTGCTCGGATGGGTTTTGCTGCATATGACCAGGACACAGAGTTCTGCTCCGCTTTAGTTAGTGGAGAGTAGCCGGCTCCAGCTGTGAGAGCTTTCAACACCTGAAGTCAGCCAAAACACCCAAACACTGATGTGTAAATTGTGGTCTCCCTGACCCACTCAAATGTCTCTCTCCCCTCCTTCTGTCTGCACCCTTCGAGGAAAATTGCAGTTTGTAGTCAAAAATCAGAAAGTTGGTTTAGTGTCATTTTCAGAACAGACAAAAACTGTCTCGAAATACAGTAACTAGAGGGGAAAAAAAGGAGGAGGGAGGGCTTGTTTAACAAATGCATGCCCTGTTAGCAACCAAAAAACAGTGAAAAATTGTTAGGTCACAAGTTTTTTCCCTAGTACTCTCTCTTTTCAGAGTTTTTTCCTCTATGAATATCAGGTATACAAAAATCAACTTTACCAACTGTTCATGAACTTATGCAATGGACATGGGTCCATCTGTTCACTGAAAAAACACAAAGATTAGAATGTGCATTTCATATGCATTGGTTTTTAAGGGCTATTTCACTAGGATATCTCAATTATTTCAATAAATACCAAAATAGTTATTCCTCACTACAAAGACCACTTGGGCAAAGTTTTTTGTTTAAGGTCATGATGAGGACCAATATATCAGCCAACCCAAGACTGGAGGCCATCCATTGTGGGAAAACATACATACTTTTCTTCCCCTTAAAGCCACAACACTATAGTTTTTATATTTCCCTCATTATTAGTATAAAAAAATTAGTACAAACAAACAGGAAAAAAAAGAAATTTCACTCCTACTTTCATATTTCTTTAGATCTTAACCTGACATTAATGAGCAAACACACACTAGGATGATGATCACGCTGTAGGATAAAATGGCTCATATACTGTGTTGATAAGTTAAGATGAAAGAAATCCAGAACAAAGACACAACAGTATTGTGGAGATATGTTTAGATTCCAAAATATTTGTATCAGTCAAAGATAGAAACACCCAAGACAAAAAAAAAAAACCAAACCACAACTGATAAATGGAATCATCCACTTTTTTCATTTGACTGTATAATAAAGGTACTGTATACATTAAAGCATTTCTCCGTTACCAACGTACAATACACAGACACATTATATACACATTATATACATCATCTCCATTTGATCTTCGGCGCATTTGCAGCTCCCGCCAAATATCAATGCCATCCCTGAGCAAGCATTTGAGGACAGGGTTTAAGCTGCAGGCGACAAAGACGCTCATAAAGGGAAGCAGTAATGGCACTGAAATCCTGACCCTGATGATCTAAGACTATAGCTGAGGTCCTTCCGAGTAACATTCCTGACACGACCCTGACTGAATCTTGGAACAAAGCACCAGGGGCTGCACTGGGCAGCCCACGGGACTAGACTAGAGGAGCTCACAGGAACCGTGCCTGCAAGATCCAGAGGTCACCTGAAGAGTGTGCAATACGACCCGAAACGTCACAATCCCCCTCACTACAGCTACAGAAGTGATGGAGATGGCACATTTCTTCATTTATGCTCTAGTGGGTAATGCCTTCTTTTCAGTGGCATTCATGCCCACAGCTTTTACTCTCCATTTTCTTTCCTGCCAGATGAACTTGTTTTCTCCTCTCATGCCGATCAGCTTATCTACTTAAGACATCCTGACACTTGATGCCACCATAATGTGGCACCGTTCCCTCCAAGTGAGACTGGTCACGGGACGCATCATTCTGAAACACGAATATTAATGCCCAAAAGAGATGAACCATGAGCATCACAGATGGACATGAAGGGATTAGACATAAATTGGTAACAGGATTGATAACAATTTACAAGTGTGCCAGACAACAGCACATTGTCTTGATCGACAGCAACTGCTATCCACAAATAGTGCTGCCACAAGGACCTTCGCTGCTCCCACCAATCAAGATTCATAATCAGCATTTTAAGACCGGTATTTTTTAAATGGCGTCAGCCTGATGTGGAGCACAAGTCAAGAGGAAAAACACTCTGAAGGAATGAAGAGTTGAAGCAAATATAAAAGATGCACTGGACAAATGCAGTGGCGGTCAGCTAGTTAAGAGGGAAGAACAGGTTATAGCCCAAAAGAAACTTTCCCTCAGGGAAAATAAGAACACCCCACACCTGGGATAAATTTTGTCTCAATGGCTGGAAAAAGTCATTTACCCAAGAGAGTAAATAACGAACCTATCGATTCTCCTTTTCTTCTCCAGTTAACCTGAGTTTGCCAAAACGCCCTGCCTAATGACATTACCTTATGATTTCACATGTACTTGGGTTGATGCTGCACGGAGACCCAAGCACCTGTTCTTGGTCACATCTAAGAAACCCTGAACTGAGAATTATTTGAAGAACTGCTTGTCAGAATTTCTTCCTCTAAAGGCCGGTATGCACGGTGCCTCATTGAAAGAGGCACACTGCATCTAAACCATGAAGAGTCAGCCTGACTAGAACACCAAATTAACACAGCTCTATTCCTCTCCCTACAAAACCTAAACCAGTTTCTTCTGCCTCATACATTCCGTGCCCAAGACTTTCTGCAACACTAAGCAAAGTACCCTTTTGCCAAAAAAGGGTGCAAGCTAAAAGTAATTTATTTTAAATACAGAGCCCGAAGTCTTCCTACTTTTTGATTAATGCCAATTTTATCTTCCAACTTACTTGTTCACACAGCACTAGAGTTCACATCTTAACTTAGCCTGTTCAGTTTGTATGTGTTTTCAGAAGATGCCCATCTCTGCTGGCCCATTCTAAAGCCAGGCCCGGCACCAGCACAGCAGTCGACGCACACAGACCTAAGCACAAGCTTCTGCACATTCCACCTTATTTATTTTAACTTGAATTTCACAAGCAATTTTAGGTTGGTGAATTGTGTCATGAAAACAGGAGTCTCTGTATTTGTTGGATTTTAAAAGTTATATAATTCTTGTCCTGCCTCTAATTCCATTACATTAAATATTTACTAGAAACGCATGGGAAATCTGCACACGTTTCATACTAACTTTTCTTTTTGTTCTGGAGACAAAATAATTTTTTATTCAGTTAAAATTATTTTATTTTTTTTTTGCCAGATGAGTAACTGCAACCTGACTGTCGCAGTGGCTCCAGCCTTTTCCTGACCAATCTGTTGTCTAACAGCACTTCTCCTGACTGCGCCTCTTGCCTCTCCAGATTTTCACCTACTTGGACAGTCAAGCTCCCTGGGAAAAGGACTGGATGTGAAGGGTTCAATATAAATTTCAGCAGGAGCTGCAAGGTAAACCATGGAATGGTAAAGCAGGAGAGTTACACAACTCATCCCATAGGGACATGTTTCCGTCAAGAAAGATCCTATCTGCTCACGTAGCGCTAAATTTTAAATAAATTCCTGTCCTGTGGACTATCTTCTAACAAAGATACCATTCCATACCACTATTTCCATTATTTCTGAATGATCTTAAAGGTCTTTTCCAACCTAAACAACTCTGTGACTCTATGGGACCTTCTCCCACTCCTGCCTCACGGAGGCAATTTGAGAGCAAGGAAGAACCTTTCGAGAACAGCCCAGCCAAGACAGATGATAAACCTCCATGCTGTCCTGAAGAAACAGGGTGCAAAGTTCAGTCCTCCATCTGTATTTCTAAAGAGTGTAAGACATTAAACCCTTCCTGAAGAATAATTCTCTCTAGTCTCTCACCACACTGCTATGTAACTATTCCATAAATATTATCCTGCTCACATGCTCCTGTTTACTTAGCATACATTATACTGATGCTGTCTGGCAGCATAACTTTTAGTTCTGTCATCTTAAAATACTAGTAGTTGTCAATCAAAATAGAAAGAGCATAATAAAAGTGCTCTAGAAACTAATAACCCTATATTTCTACACCCTCAGCTTGGAGCTAATCATTGCTAAAAATGAGATTAATTATATGTTTGTACAGTGCCCAATACAATCAGACAGACCCCTAAACATCCTCCTAGAAACAAACACAGATGAGATACATAATCATATAGAGAAAGCGCGTGTGGATCACGCAATATATGGAACACTAAATAAATAATATCATCATCCTTTGGACCAGCCTCTTATTTCCAAGAGAATTTGAGGGGCGAAAACCCACAATCTGCCCAGTGACACAGCGTAAGGTGAAGGATGAGAGACAAGGGCACAGTCAATACTTAAGTAAATATTTTGAAGCATGGAAGCACCAAGGAGATACACACAGGACAGGTCCCTGTAGTTACGACCAACGTGAGAAGTAAACTGATCAATTTACGATAAAGGGTCAGAGAAACATCCTTTGAACTATATCTACAAAACTTTAGTGGGAACTTCACTGCTTGGGACATTTAAATCTGCTCTGGACAAAGCGTTAGCACATACTCTGTAGGGAATAGAGCTGTAACGTCACGTACGTGGACCAGATAGATAACGATCCAATTTTTATTATTCTAATCGATCACTCTTACCAAACTGGTGAAATTTTACATAGACCTTTAAAGTATAACCCTGTCTATGCCTATATAATACACACCCACCCACATGGATGTAACGTCTGGGTTTTAAAAACCTCAAAGTGCAAAACCAAATTTTGGACCTAATTTGCACAGGCTACAGTCGTGCCTACGCAGTCACCTGGCAAGTGCAGACAAACTTTTATGATGGTTACATGAATGCACAATTTACAAGTATAATTGTGACAAGTGAACTTGCAACTTAGGCACACAATAACTTAAATATGTTCACTGTCGAGAGCATACTGGTATTGGACTGTGATATGCCTATGCCACAAAATCAGGATCAGGCTGTGACCTTGGCTCAAAGTTAGAAAACCAGAAATCCTGCAAGGCAGACAAGCTGAGTTCAGAGCTTGCAGAAGCTGTTAAGGAGAAGCCCTCCGAGGAGCTCTAAACAAAATACATCCACCAGGGATTCTCAAGGAAAAGGTGAAAGATTATATTTGGCTCCTTTTTGCCCAAACCACTACGGTCTTTCCCCTTTTTGGGCCCCCTCCCCCCCCCCCCCGGTATTTTGCAGGGAAGTTAGAACTGTCCTTCTAAAACACCTTCTAAACCTAAGTCCACCAAGGATTTTGTACTGCAAATCTAATCTGCAAGGTAGGCTAAAGGAGGCAGATGAAGGCTTCGCTTTGTCCCTGCTTATTGTTTATTCCCGTTTCCAGAATGGAAATCCTCTTATTGACAAATGCACTAGGCACCACACTCCTGTGAGTACCAATAAAGAGATCTGCCATCTACATACTTCAGTAGGAAAGAAAAACAACGGAAATATATGGAGAAGGGGAAAGGTGTTTTCTTTTCAATCTTTTAGGTAATACCCATAATTGGCTTTTCTATATAGTTTGGCCCTACTTTGTCTTCGTATTATGGTGAGAAAGAGCAACCTGCACTGATTTTTATACACAAATCTTAATTACTTCAATTGCTGCTAAGGATGCAGACTGGTGGCAGGATACGGCCATTGCCCTAAAGCCTTCGTAATTACTGAGTATACAGAATATTTATTATAGAGACTATGTCAGGCCTCTTTGCGAGCTGCCCTGGGCCTGTTCTCTGAGCCACATCAAGCAAGAAGTTTAAATGAAACTGCTCCCAAGTTTCTGAAATGGTTTAATAAAACATATACTGACTGTAATATTCAGTTTATAGTAGAAAACTATTGCCCCTTGGTTTGAAAAATGACCTCTAGTTGGCAATTTTACTCTCAGCTTCATAGATTATAGTCCGTTGTTGGTCATTTTCTCAATCCACAGGGCAATACTTTTCCATAACAAGCTCAAACTGCAATCAGTGTTTGTAGGCTGTTACACAAGTTGAGCATAACATGTCTCAACACATTCTATTATATGACTAAACAAAAGAAATAACAACCAGGTGACACAAACGGGGAGAAAAGCAGCACTATTCTTCTAATGCTGGGATAGCAGAAAAAAGTATTTCTTTCTATTGGGCTAATTTATATTAAATTTAGTGTCTCCGATACACAATAATCCCTAATTTGATTTTCCATTAATAGTGTTTTGGTTTACGCTGTCTTACATCTATTCTTATTTTAATGCTAAGTGACAAATACTAAATTCTATTAGTATCAGATTTTAGAAATGACAGATAGGCTAATGTTGTAAAATCACATTAAAAGGTATTCATGAAGATACCTTAAAGATCATTTGCTCTTGGGCACACAAAACACATTCATAAACTTATATGTTTGATATTAGGAAATTCTCATACACTTTAGTAGGCGAACTGCAAGTAACTGTTTGAGCACCGAGCTGCACCACATGAGCCCAAGAGGGAACACCACATTTTGGAAAAGCTGTTCCCGTATTAGATAGCAAAATAGATCCATTGTGCTGAGGAGAAGTCGTGGGCCAGGAAACAAGGGAGATCTGGAGTCTGTTCCAAGACGTGCCACAGACAGCTCTGCCAGTGATAGATGTTAAAGTCAGCCCACCTTCCCCAAGCACAGTTACTCCGACCCACAGGGGTCAGGTCAACTTACCTGTCTGGCCAGAGCGCAGAGAGGTTTGCTTCCTTAATCAACAGATGACGAGAGCTCTTGTAGATCCTTTACTGAAAATGCAAAATATTTATAATTACAAGACTAATATTCATCCCCACCTGTCAGCGAAACTGCACTTCCAGCGTGACACCTACCTTCACGGAGCCAAACAGAACAACTTCCTAAGCTACCACTGGTGGGGTCAAACAGGATGGACATTTTGCCATCCTAGAGAAATTACAAGTATCCTACCTTTTAAACAAATACACCACACTCACTCAGAGCCACGACAGGACAAAAGGGAGAGTCTGACAGAGCTCTAGTAAGAGCCTTAAAAGGTTCACTGCAGGTCCTCATGGGCGCCTTCAGAAACTATCTGCATCTATAATAATGCATTCCAAGGTGCTAAACAGGGCAGATCTTTTTCTTCCTTCACTTTCCACTACTGTCCCTATCTTGTTGCTCAGTCACAGATCCATCCGCACCCTCTGGCAGGAATTTAAGTGGTCTGGATCCATTTCAACACGTAGGAGCTGTATCCACAAGCTTTAAACCATTTGAGCTAAAGAATGCATTTGAATGTCGTTACCAGAAGATGATGGCTCTTTATCTTACAAGTCTTCAAGGAATTTAGATGTCTAACTCATTAATAGTGTTTGGTGTATTAGATTTTACATTTTTATAATTTCAGAAGAAAGGTTTTCTAATGTACAAAAAAAAGCATGCTTTTTGCCTTTTTTTGATACATTTTTCATTTTAGGGTAATAAAAGTGGCACGTATGTGCCACAGCGTAATGGATTAATTAAGGAATATGATGTTTATCCTAGGTCCTGAGTTGTACATCTTCATAACTCACTCATAAAAATTAATGTATGATACCACGCTCCAGAATGATATATCTATATTTACCATACCTGTTGAGAATAAATTGTTCTAAATTGGATTACCCCGATATCCAGGGAGAAATGTAAAAATTACATTGTTATTTTAAGAATTTACATTGCCTTGTAAGAAAAAAAAAAACAATCTTCTCGCTGTGCTTTTGAACTGTCACGTTACTCCCACTGTTATGAAATCATAATTGCTGCTGCCACACCTAAAAATCAAATGCAACGCATACTGTATTTCTTCATACGCTGTGCATTTCCTACCTTAATCACAAAGCCATATACAGTTTATTATAGGACTATTCTTTCATTACTTACTGCTTTTGCATATAAGTAACACACAACTATGCATGCAAGGACTCATAAAATCCTCATTTCTAAAATCAACAGATGAAAAATCCCTAAATAATAATGTACAGATGTTTCATATTTAAATGAGCTGTTGGCATTTAATGCTGCCAATCAGACATGCAATAAATGGGTGAATTTCAAGGTACCCAGCATTTACAACAGATTTTTTTTTTTTAAATCTAAAGATCATTTTAGGATGACTGAAAAAATGACTTCAATAAATACACAATGATCCATTTTTGATGCCATCTTGATATTCCTACGAGTGGTCAACTACACTATGTCCTTCTAGACCAATCCCTATTCCTTTTACCTCAAGAAAGTTGATTCTGCTGTCCTTAAGCTGTAGTGTCTCACTAAAAGTAAATTATCTGCACGTTATCTGCAGAGTAATCCTCTTCTTGAATACAAGACAGAACATCAGAGTTACTAATCCTACACAGATAGAGCAATTCACATCCACTGTACGCCTTACTGTAAAGACAGAGTAATACAATATGTTTGATAAATCATGTATGTGTCTGCACAAAGAAAGAGGTTTATCTCCTTTCCTAGAAGATGCATCCATATTAAAACGCACACACGCTCCCCATGCTGGCGCTGCAACGATCTTTAGAAGTTCTATAATAGAGACATCTAAGTTTAAAAAATGAAGCGGCTCACAGGTCAAACAAGTTCCTGATGAGAAGTGCTTAACCAGAAATATTATTCCACTGGTTGTAAGTTTTCACCCATACATCAAACCCCAGAGTCTATTGATTAAATAAAACTGCTCTTTTTTATTTCAAAGTGAAAGAATTAAATCATCCCCATTGTTTTCCCTTCCTTGGGAACTATCACATCGTACACACTGGCCATGTGTCCCGCTTATAATTACAACACGCGCAAGGAAAGCTTATTCCACAGTGACTGATCACAGGTTTCTTGCCTCTTCCTCCAAATCTTCCGCTTCTGGTCATAATCAATGGCACTTCAAGGCCCAATATTCTGATCCAACATGGCAAGCGATGTGATCCAAGATCTGCTAAAAATCAATAAATTCCTTTGCCTCAGGAAATTCTGGATCAGGACAATTTTAAGGCTATGTAAATAGAAGAATTTACGGCTATTACGCTGGCACATCTTCCCTTTCTCAAACCTCCTTTTCACTGCACGATTAGCCGTATCACGCCTCAGTTTTGCTTGCAATCCTACACAGAGCACTGCAGGCCAGGCAGCCCTCGCAAAGCCTCGCTCCAGCCCAGGTCTGACGCTTGGAGAACAGAGGGTGTCTTTCAGCAAAACGCATCAAACCCACTGCGGCTCTGTAAGCTGCTGAGGCTGAGGATGCCATCAAAGGCAACGGAGCAGACAGCTAACGTGCTGCTAAGGATGCCTTTGAAGAGCACCAAAACTTCAATACAAAAAGTCTCCTTGGAGCTTAAGTTTTGCCTTTTTTTTTTTTTTTTTGACTTGTGCAGAACTCTCCTCGTTAACTTAGCAGCTCCCTTGGGACACTCCCTTGGGACACTGCGTGTCCGAGTCAATCCTCGGCACGGCTCCAGTCGACCTACCCAGCCCTTCTCCGGGGTGTGCAAACACTCTCTGACACGCAACGCATGCTCTAAGACAGCAGACACCCCTGCAGCGGGGATGGGGCTCCACTCTGGACGGGGAATGCAGCCAGGATAGAAAGGTAGCATCCAAGGCCAGTTGGATGTGTTTCATCCCACACTTGCAGACAAGAGGACACAGGCTAAAACTCAGCTCTGTTACTCTATGCACACACTATTCAGTAACTTGTATGAAGCACTCTGAAATTTCCTTGCCTTTAAAAAAAAAAAATATTCAACATCCTTTGAATTTTCTTTAAATCAGCACCACAGTGTACGGTAAATGCATAATTAGTAATTAATTAATTACTAAAAGAAGAAATTTATTACCTATTAGTTACTTCAGTGTGATGGTGTTACAGAAACGCAGAACGATGAGTAAGTAGACATCTGTACCAGCTAAAAGGGCTGCAGCTCGGGCGCATCCCTCAGCCTTTCAGTCTTTTTCCACTGGAAATCCCTCATTCAGCACCAGCAGAGCAAAGACGAGAACCTTGCTTCTGCCAAGTAGCAGTAATTTCTGCCCATGGTGACATTCAGAAGAGGATCAATCAAGTCACAGGGGTAAGAAAACTGTTTGCTTATGATGTGGCTGTCACCAGCGAAGAGGAGTTTGTAACACCTCCAAGCACCAAGAGGACACACAAAAGAAACACTTTAAAAAAATAAACCCAACAGATACTCTTGCAAAATATATCAATGCACTTCTCCGGACTGAACAAGCAGTCGGAAGATCAAGAACTCACAGTTAGGAAGCCTTTGATTGATATATGATCTTTTCTTTCTTTTCAGGCAGAACAGCTGTCCAGTGAACTAGAAGAAATAGCCCTGAAGACAGCTTTGTGTCTGATATGACTTTGAGAGGGAAAATTATCCCAATGATAAATGCTTTACATTGAATGTCTAAGAAAAAAAATAAAATCAAAGTGCCATCCATGAAAGAATTTTTCTTTCTGTTTCAGCAAGCAAGCACTGTTCTCATCACTGGGGTCGGGGGCAGGGTCCAATACCAAAGAGAAAAGGCACATCCCTTACAACTGGATTTGGAATGAACCGAACCAAGAAGCGCAAATGGGCAAACGGCGAGAAGCAGAGGATTTCCCAAGGACTGCCAGGACACACAGACCTGGGATATAATCTCCTTCTTTCCTCTTGGTAAGGAAATCCTTTAAAAACATGAAATACTTGCACTTTGCTGCCTGATAAAGAATCTTTGCCACAACCAGAATACGCAGAAATAGTCTGGGTCTGTCCAAGAATGAATAAAGCAACAACAACCAACGCAAAGCTTCCCAGCAACACTTTGTACGAATGAGCGTCCCACCTCTGTGGTAACGCAGTGAAGTTGTGATCCCATTAGAGAAAAGGTGGCATGAGATGGAGCCTTTCTGGAACTGCTCTAGAGCGACAGCGAGGGGCTAAGAACAGAGACTCAGAGGATGAACAGCCAGGATACTTGGGTGAAGTTCGCACACCTTTCTCATTTTATAGCATGTCTTGTTGAGGCACTTCAGTCTATGGATAAGCACTGATGAATGCTGCCATAGACAGCCACCAAAAGGAAGAGCACTTACAACTCCCCATTCCTTGAAGTAACCAAACCCAGCGAAACACCAACAGTGGAAACCAGTACATCAATGGCTCCTCCACCCGCCCTCCAACGCCTTGTTCAATTTGCCACATGGATTATGTCCACCGTTAATTTGGTCAAGAGTGTGATGACCTTCCATCCACCCTACTTATTGTCCTTTGAGTCTTTAACCTGGGTCTCCTTGCTCACTCTGCCCAAAACTCTTCATCTTCTAACACAATGGAACTTTCCTCAGCAGCATTCTTCCAGCTTTCACTCTCCTCCCAACCAACCACCTCTCTTCCTGCCCCAAAACCTTCATGAATAAGCCCCTATGAATATTTTAATTCCAGAATCTAATTAAAATTGAGATCTTCAGCATTGAGAAACTCGGACAGTTGCACATTCTCATGTAAGTTTGCACAGCCAGAGATAATTTCTCTCCTTTCCCTTCCTAACTTCAATGCCCTTCATCCCCTCCTCCTGGAGTTCTCCTCATCCTCCCACATAAGCTGCCATTCCCCCTGCACATCAGAGCGGTGCTCCCACCAGCTGCTGACATCTGCCTGCTCCTCTGCCACCTCACCAGTCCCTCCCTGCATCATCGAGCACCAGCCCCTGCTCTCACGCAGGTTTCAAATCCACAGGTCTCAGAAATCCTGCTCCATGGGATTCCAACAACAGATCAGGAGATAAGAACATAAAAGCATCCTCGATGTGGTGTCCCATCAGGAAGCCAACTAAACCTGACAGACACCGTCCTCTCTGACCCACAGGCAGGAAAGGGCTCAGCATTTACAGAGAACAGCAGTTCTGAAAACACCTTTATATGGTCTGTAACTGGCCAGCATCGCCTAACAAACAAATAGCATTTGCCTGGTTCTTTACTTTTGAGGTAACCAAATTAAGAAATTAAGAAAATAATAATAATAATTTTCACACATAGATGTTGCATGTACATTTATGTGTCTGTATTTCTCCTCCTTCTCCCCCACTTTTAGTTTGCAGTGACAATCAGCAATTATTTCACAAAGTCTCTGTAACAAGCTTACAGGATGCTTTTAGTAACAAGATAATTATTTGTAACTCTATAAAGAATTATATTTTTTAATTTAAAAAGAAATCAAATAAAACCAGCTTTCATCTTTCCTTCCATATGAAGAAAACATTCTCTGCCTACGACTCAAATTATCATTCTCTTCTTTGTGCAAAATGAATTGACCCAGAAAACTAAAAGGGTAAGAACCCATATTTGCCGGGCTTATTCAGCAGCCAAAAGTTCATGAAAAACGCTGTTGTGTATCACATAGCAACCACTTGACGCCTGTTGTTAAAACACAGTAGTTATTCAAAAAGTAAAATCTTGCGTTTTCAAATAAGAAGCCAGGATGCAATGTGTGTTTGCTGGTTTGGGGAAACAGTCATCTTGCCATGCTCTCTTTTCCCGTAGCCTTGGCACACTCGGTCATCAGCACAACATGCAGTTACCCACAGGGGAGAAAAGGAGCACAAGAAGTTCCCTCCAGTGTTTTGCTTGTGTGACAACATCCATTCAGAGCAACACCCGAGGTTACTATTGAAGAGAGTGAAGATGTGCTATTTTTATGCAGCCACACTGAGTAAAAATGCAGTATTCCAGAGGAAGAGTGTGAAGGAGACAGAGAGAGAAGCTTCCACTTTTTGAATGAGTGTCACAACCACACACTTTCCCCTGTTCTCAAATGAAGGGACTTTTGGGAAACCCTTTACACACACCCAGACATCCACATCGCACCCGTGCATTTGCATTTCTTCCCAGCACCGTCTCCGACACAGCAGTGTGAACTTCACAGACCTTCCCCACCCCACCTTTCTTCCAAATCTTTTGTGGTAAGATATGATAAGAAATAAGATGCAACAAAAGTAGAACTTATAGAGAAAAAAGAAAGTCAGCTGTAGGAAAAATAATAATTTCCACTAAACGGAGCATGTGTTACTTTAGCATATCTGAAGAGCAGTGGCCAATCACTTGAGCTACCCTGGCCTTCCCACAACTCCATGGAAGCTGAAAGACAGCCCTCAGGTTCAGTCACAACTGCATCAGACTGTACATAAATGACCAAAGCCAGACCAAAAGGGTCCTTCTGAAACAACTACTGCAGGAGATGAAGGGATGAAGAATAAGGAAGATATAAACTCCTTGGTAGGTGCTATTACATGCTATTAGACAAAAAGCACAACTCACAACTTCAAGATAACGGTGTTTTTAATACCAGGAGGGAAAGGCAGACTCGCTTTGCATAGCAGCTGTGAGATATCTCATCAAGGCTATGCACAAACAGGTGTGCAACACTTTTGCTAGCTGGAAGATGCTTGTGGAGATTATCTGCTTAACAGAAAGATCGCTTATACTCCTTTTGAGCAGTTAAAATAAGACAGCAGCAGAAAGCAGATTAAAAGGGGCAAAATTTCCGAACATTGATATGATATGTTTGCTGAGAACCTTACTTTGAGCCCAGCTGTATCCAGGTATGTGCGTGTTGTTTCCACACTCTCTGAAAAGAAAGTTGAGCAGCAGGCAACAAACCCACACGAATGTATGGAGTTTCTAAGGGAAAAAATGAGAATGAATGAGGTCCCCAGGAGCAAAGAGATGGGGTTTATGATTTGAGAGAGAGAGAGGGAGGTCAGGGAGAAGGGGAAAGAGAGACAGAGAAAGAGAGAGGGAAAGAGAGAGAATGGAAGGAAGGAGGGAGGGGAGGGGGAGAGAGAGAGAGAGAAATCTGGGTATTTCTAAAATAGATCATAAAATCATGGAATGTTTTGAGTTGGAAGGGACCTTAAAGCCCATCCAGTTCCAACCCCCTGTCATGGGCAGGGACACCTCCCACTGGATCAGGCTGCTCCAAGTCTCAACCTGACTTTGAACACAAGATGGAAAACACTGATGAGCTGAAGTTGCAGTTTGCTTCCTGCAAGTGTTGCTGCTTCTCTGAATGAGAAAGTCAGAGGAGAACGCAAAAAAAAAAAAAAAGAATCAACCCCTTAACTGCAGCTCTCAGCTGGCTCACAAAGTATACGTTCAAACAGCAGTTCATATACAACTCAATATTTGACTCAGTCCAAAGGCAGACTGATGTGCACTTATAGACAGGGATCGTCTATGGCAAGGAAATCCTTGGTCTGGTCATCGGTCAGTGGTCTGGCTGTGACGGGATGTGGTAATTGCATGCCACTGTCAAACAGCTGTAGTCACAACTGCACAGTCACGTGTGATTTGTCAACAAGATGCTGGCATACTTGAAGCAAAAACCAAACTACTGCATCCCATGCACAATTGAACATTCAGAAGTCTTTCTCCTAAACCAATGAAAAGTATACTTTGAAGAATAATGCAGAAGTTCTCTAGCCCAACACAAATTCTCCCCTGGAAATGCAGGCTTCTCTCAGAAACAGATTCCCAGCCCAGGGACTAGTAATTTACGATCCACCAAAATATTCCATTGAATAAAAAATAATACCCACACTGTGCCTATGCAAATCACTAAGAATAAGTGACTCTAAGGACCAGTAAGAACAAAGCCCAAAACTCCTATCAAACATTATCTGAGGTTTGAAAAAGTCAAGACAAAGTGTAATTTTTTTTAAATGGGGATAAATTGGGATTTCTGTAACAATTGACTCATTTTGCCTGCTTTTATCTAAGGATCTCAAAGAGCACTCCAAGTGTTAATTAAATTACAAAGCATTTTTGAGACAGGTAAATGGTATTATGCCCACTGGGGAACAGAGAGAACATTTATGTTTCATTACTAAAGTCACATAGTAATTCAGTGGCAAGCAATATAACCCAAGAATTACCAGTCACCACTTCGACTCATTGACCCAATGGCCTCACAAGAGATAAAATTAGCCTTAAAAGCCAAAAATACTTTCCTCTTGTGCTTTTCTGTCTTCCAAGAATTAGGCCAAGACTTTTAATTTCACCTTATTTCCTCCCCCCGGCTTACCGGGAGGCCTTCCTTTCAGAGTCGCACAAAAGAAGCCACTTCCTAACCTACCCAAGTGTGTTACAGATCACAGCGCGGCAATACGACAGGAACCCAAACAAGGGCACTGAACTGTAAGGGTGCTATTTAACAGCTTCCGCAGCTGCAGCAGGGTCCTCTTCTCCCTCTTTTAACTAGTCATAGTCCCAGAGATGATACCTACAAGCCTCTATCGCAGACTGAAGGCGGAAAGATGTGCAGATGAAATAACACTCGACAGGCCAGTACACCAACTTCCAATCCTCCTTTGCCAACGGAGCAGACACAGAACTGCCAGAGGAACCCAGTGCCTCATGCACTTCTGAGGATAACCTTCAGAACCTTCCACTGAAGGATAACCTTCCACTGAAAGGAACGAGATAAGAAACAAATAACGAGGCCCTGAAAATGCTTCAGACGATGGAAAAGTCTATCATGCGGCCAACTACATCTATTTTGAGTTGTGTGTAAAGAAATGATGGAAAAACCTTCCACTGACTATTCTATTCTTGGCCAAAAAAAGGAAACCACCATTTTGACATTCCAGCTTGGTCCTGACCAGTACAACTGCAGGATCCACGAGGAATAAAGCAGTAAGATACGATGCACTCTGCACAGACAGTCCAGTGACTTAGAGTGCAACCTAAGGCATCTCTAATTCAATACCAGTACAGCTTTGCCAGAGCTTTAGCAAATTACATCTCCCTTAGCAAACTGATTGTGGAGAGTTCTTTATAGAAGGATTTTCTGTTTGGCAAATAATTCTTTACTACCAAAACCAGGGAAGCATCTTTTTAAATACAATATTAAGCCAAGAATTCAGGCATTATTCCTCCCTCGTCCTCCCCCCATTTCTGGTTATGTCATGAAGAATCAGCTATGTGGAAGAGATGAGACTGTCTTTGATTCACATGACCAAGGCTTAAGATTGTCTTTACCATGGTAGAAAATAAAGGTGCTGCATCCACTTCCAGTAGCTGTATTATCGTTATATGGTATAACAGTCAAGGTCTTTTTCTCTTTTCTTAAAGATATATCTAAAGAAGCACACAGTTCATACACTGCATTCAAAATATTTCTTTGTTTACATTGATTGCATATTTCAAACCACATTACAGCTGTATCGCTTAGCCCAAATCAAATAAGGGCTCCACATAAATGCATACACACACTTCCCTCGTTTTTAGACATTGCCAATATTGACAAGATTAAAATATTTTTCTCATCCAGTATTTATTGTGAGATGACGAAACAGTAAGAACATGTATTTAACAGAACATCACAAAGTAGACCTAAAATGTGGACACACTGTTTCGTTTAGTTTTTTTCTCTGACTGCGTTAAGTATGTGACTCGCCGACTGCAATAACGACATCTTTGGGTGATGAAGATTTGAGATGCTTTGCAAAGACGCAGCGCTACCCAAACTCTTCAGCCATGCTGGTTAGGAGCATTATTAAATAGATGAACCTCAGACTAATAGATGGACCCTTGACTAAAGTCCCTCCCGGTGCAGAGGGCTGGGGGATCGGTGCTTGGTGCGAGAGCAGCAGCAAATCCCCCTCACTGCATCAGGTATACAGCTGCAGTGGCTGGGAGGCAGTCACACATACGCAACTCCAACACTTCCAGGAGCACCAAGAGGTTTTGTTACCAAAAACGTGTCCTGTGGATAGTTTCTCTGCCTCCAGGGCAAACCAGTGCTCCCCGACAACTGGAGTTGTCTCAGTTCGAGCACTGCTGTACCTGGTTGAACCACAAGTACTGGGTAGATACATATGGATTTGGTTTTCCAGTGCCTGTAATTTGGCTACAAACCAAAGACATGGCACCGCCTGATCCCAGTTTCCAGCTCGCAGCTGGGCACCATTCTGCATATTTCTACTGGCAAAGCAGCAAGGAAGCAGCAGGGAACGCAGCCCAGCAAAGCCACTGTAAGTAGAACTGGTGCTGCTGGGCAGCGGAGCAGAGCGCTGGCCTCCAGAGCCTGTGCCAGTATCTGGGTTAGAATGCAGGAAGACACAGCCACATCTTAGCCCAAATGCTTATTCTTGCATACTACAATCTAAATATACCCCGTGATGAATACGGCAGAATAATCAGAAGATACTGAATGCTTAAAATGCACCCTTAACAACACAAAACAATATAACATGTATCTCTCTTTACGTGTCAAACAATTTGCCTAACAAATCATAATAATGTAGAATGATATAAAATTCTCCCATCAAGCCCAAACGCATGCACAAAGATTACCATGGCAGAGAATTGTGAATTTCATTAAATATGTTAAAGGCAAAAAAAAAAGAAAAAAAAAAAGAAAGAAATTCAGCGTTGAAAAATAGTAATCCTGTCTTTCAACAAAAATATTATAGGAAGCTATGAATTTGGTAGATCTGAATAGGATGTTGGTACATGTTTTACTAAGGTAATATAATGGCACACTATTATTAGATCACATTAATCATTACTGTGCCAAAGGCACTGACAGCACCACTGAAAAGGATTGAAAGGGCTGGTAATGGATATAAATTACCCATTGTGTGATAAAAGGATTTTTACTAAGAAGGTAAGAATAAAACAGCAAATTTCTAATATAACTGTTGTGTAAAAACCAAAATAAAAGTAATCCAGCCAGTAATATCCACAAAATCAGAAAGTAAGCACTTTTGAAACAAGATAAAGTCACAATAAAAACTGTATACAATGTAAAATTAATTCCACAGTGCAAATTATTACTATCAATTCAAACAGTTTACATGATGACCTCTAAGGGGGATGGGTCAAGAGAAAGGTAAGCTTTGTTAATTAGAATCAAGTATGAGCTTCTGCACGTGCAGTGCAAGTTTGTGGGTTTGGAATTTGTTCTTTGTTTTGTTTTTTTTTTTCCCTACAATGGCTCTATGAGACCCCCTGAGACCCAAGACATGTTGAGTTTTTTCCATTTTCTGTATTAAACAGCACATGTGATGGTTTTATTTGTATTCCAAGCTCTATTACAAAACAAACTGTGTCTTTGCAGAGCTGTTTAACCATTTGACTGAAACTATTTGTATCGCTAATTGTCCAGTTCTGTGCTCCTCCTGTACTCTGAATTTCCCTAGTAGGGCTTAGCAAACTGAATTGGTCAAACTATGTCTCTACTTACAGCACTAAAAATCCACGTCTTCTCTGAAGCTGATGGAATTGTTCTAGAAGCAAGTCACTGTAATTCTTTGAGTCAGTTGTCTATAATAAAGCCCAGCAGCTCACATTCGATTAGTAAGTTTTAAAAATTGTGAGCCATGTTCTTAAATGATATAAATTCGTAAGTACGGACATCAATCCTAAAAACACTTAGGTCTATGCTTAACTTTACTCACGTGAATAATTCCATTAGCATCAGTAATTCAATACCTGCTTGTGCATTTGCAGCACTGAAGCTTTAATACGCCTGAATATCCTCTCACTTACATCAGCTATAAATCAGCACAATCCCTCTGAATCACACCATTGCCACTGATTCACGAGATATAAAAGTGAGTGGACAATCCAGTATAACCATTATAATAAAACAATAACATAAGAATTTGATTTGGGAGCAGAAGCTATCAGAAATTTTGATTTAAGAATCAATTAACATGTGTAGAATGTAGAATTAATTATTGGCTATTTCCCAGGAAGCCAGACTTATTTCAAACTGAGGGCCAAATAACCTTATTCTGATTTCACACAGATTTCCACAGCAATTGGAATTCTCCGACTCTACAGAAGGTTTCCCTTTACTGTCCTGGAATAGCTAAGAGGGAAATCAGGAGTACTGCACCCATTCACCCACAGGTTTTCATGAGTGTTCTCAGGCTAGTACACAACAGAGCACAGCTCTTGATGATATGCACGGTATGTTCTCTTCAACTTACGGGAAAAAGCAACAAAAAGTGATAAAATTAACTTAATCATGACTGTCATGGATTTTTTTTAAATAACAGCAGTCTGTTGATAAAGTAATAAATGATGATTCATCTCTAACACAATTATTACATATCAACTGCATAAGATGAAATGCCACGATTTTACCAAGCAGACTTTTTTCTTCAAAAACCTATTTGTAGCTCACTACACCCTGAAAGGGCTACAATAAAAAGTTTTGCTAAAAACAAACACAGTATTTTTGAAGATGTTGAAAAAAAAAAACCAAAACATGTGAGAACAGATTTTTAAATCTAATTTAGGTACCTCATTTTTATGTAATTTAAAATGGAAAAAACAAACCTAAAACCTCAGATCTTTAAGCAGAAGTAAATGTTATGAGAATGATATAAGTAAGGATTCTTACCAGTTACTGTTAAGCCAATGAATCTGTTCCCTGGCTGAGGAAATTCTTAAAAGACACGGGAGAGGTACTGAAGGTCACAACTGTAAAAATAAAACCTGTGAGAAATTCAATATGTCAAAACTCAGTGTTGGAATCAAACATTTACACTAAAACATTACAATGCCACCTGAAACAGACAAGTGGCAGAGCAGCAGAGAGTATGCAGAATTACAGTATTAACAGGGTTAACACGTTTTGTTTCCTAAGTCTTCATAATGTATGCGTTTGGTGGTCATTTCAGCTGGGGCACTGAAAAGTCCTTTCAGTTCTGGATTGTTTTGAGAGGGAAAACCTCTCCTCAAGATAACGCTGAGGAACAGAACGAAATTCCTCTGATCCTTTCCCCTAGACAGTGCAGCAAAAGAGGACAAAACAGGATAAAACCAAAGTTGCAGAGCATACTCCAGAAACCCAGTTATTCTCTTTGACATTGATATTCTAATCTTTCAAACTGAGTAAAAAGAGAACAGCTACTAATTGTATTCTTACTTTTTTTTAATTCCATTTTATAACAGGAATAAGTCCTTTGTAGATGATCTCATCTAATAAACCCTACTTAAAAGAGATAAGAGCTAGCAGTAAAAGCCAAGCCAGAACACTTCCAAGATATTTGTCAGTAGTGAATTTAGGGCCATTACATTAGTAAGCAAAATAGAAACAAAAACAAAGGGCGTTCTTAGAGCAAAATAAAGTTCACTCGACTGAAGCTATAATCTGAAGAATTTATGACTGAGAATTCATGTTTATTCCGATGCATGTCTAACAAATGAAATTAAAGGTCACTTCCAAATAATACACTTTGTACATCCACATCAACCAAAGTGTTCATACAGCAGGCTCTGGCTCCAAAAGCCCAGATCAACGACCTCAGCCTTGGGGCTTCACCTTACTTCTCAGTGAAGCAACGACTTCTCCACAAGCCTTGTGCTGGGCCGCAGCGGTCTGTAGCTACAGAACTGCACCTCTTCTGGGGGAAACCACTAAGAGCTTGGCCATTCTACTGCATTTGGTTTAAATCGGTCAGCACAGAGAGGACCATCCTGCTAGGCAATGCCTTATGTTGACCTGAAGGGTAGACAACAATTTCAACGACTCCTATGATGACAAAAGCAACATTAAATAATCCTGCAAATTAGGAGCTCACTGCTAATCAGCACAACCCTCCACTAGCTCAATACCCACACAACACTTCTCACATACCATCTCGGATCTTTCCAGACCCCGCCTTGTCCCGAGTACATCCAATGCAAAACACTCCTGCACGATATCTTACTTCTTCTAATCCTCCTTCTCTTCTCACTCCTTTGGTTTCTCCTCCACACCAAACAGGCCACTTACTTTCATTTCCATGGTCTACCACGCCTCCCAATTCCCACTCCTTCCCCCCTCGCTTGCAGACTGAACCAGTCTTTATCACAAGCTTGGAAATATTTTCTAAGTGATAACTCTGCCATACAGCTCCTCTGACAGAGGAGAATTACCCCAATAAAAGCTTCAAACCCCTCCCTTATAACTCACATTTCCATAGCTAACTGCCAACAATTCCGCAGTAGACATCTGGTTTGCCATCACCACTGCTTCTCACGCGCAGGAACACGTTTCTTTTTTACTCTCTCCTCATGCCTAGTTTTCCTTTACGTGCCAATTGTCTCTGGTTTTAGACTTGAATTATAAGCCTTGAAAAGCAAAGTACATCTTCTCATCACCTATTTCAGAGTATGGACCTTAATGGTGGTGAGCAAGCCCAGGCCATTGCTTGGATCCGAAACCCCGTTTTCCACGAGTACGCTCAACTACCTGAGAAGAAAACCAATGGGAAGTCAAGCCAAGTGCCCACCATGCTGGCCAGAGAGAAAGACAATTTCTTGTAAATCATTATGAAAACTCAAACACTCAACACTGCATCAGATTTAGTCTTCCCAAATACAAGATCCTCCCTTGACACGGTTCAGGTCCCATTTGGAGAGGCCCATGCCATTTCAGAATTCAAATAAGTGAGTTTTGGTTACAATATTTGGACATATAGGCAAAGCAAGCTCCTTGACTGCTACATATAAACACAGTCCCATCCAACATTCTCAGTTGCACAGTGTCTAAAAACAGTGACAGCTTGTTTGTCTGGAATTTCTGCTGCTGTTGATGTCTTAAAACCTGAAGAAATACCTTTTTAGCGTTCACTTGCAGCTCCCTCTATGTAAGAGAGCCAAGAAATAGAAACAAAGGGGAAAATAAGCTGTTAACATCTTCTCGAAAGCAATCTTGCTAAACAGGCTTCCAGTCCTCCTACGCGACACCACAGACTGCGCTTCTGCTCCGCTATTACAGGGCTACTTGTGCTTAAAAAAAATATTCAGATTTTACATACGCGCTCATGACTTGCAAAATTCTAGGAATGATTCTCAAGGGGCTTTCACTAAGATGCTTTATAAATTCTGATGACAGACAGAACACAGTAAGGCTTCATCTCTTAAAGTCCTGTACTGATTTGTTTGGAGGCTTCGTGTCATTGATCAGCATGTCAATGTCTCTTGCAATCTGCTTTCCAGTTCATGACTGTGAGTGAACCCCTCAGGTTTAAAACCTTAAACGATTTAAGGTCTGTGATACATAACCTTATGAACAAATTGGGAAAATCTGTAGCTTTACACATTAAACTGCAGCAGAAATGATTTAAAGCCTTATAAAAAGGTATTTTACTTACCTGTGCTAATATTATTCTAACACATTTGACACTGACTATGTAAAGCAGAGTTTAAAGGTGCAGGCAGCGAGCTGCATGGGAACAAATTAAGATAGTTCCACTTAGGTCAAACTGGGCCAGTTTAGCAGCGTCTAATACACTTGCTGCCATTAAAAAGTTACACCGTGAGCTCCTACAGACCAATTAATCACAGCAGAACCTCCCAGAGTAACACTCCTGTGCGGCTGTGCTTGGCTCAGCACACGAACCTGTCCCCAGCACCCCTCTGCCCCTG
>NC_071413.1:900000-972500 GCF_017976375.1 Cuculus canorus | reverse complement strand
GAGCAGCATCCTACACCACCAGCCCCCAAAAGCTCTCAAGGCAACATTCCAGCATTCCCGATAAAAGCATTATGACAAGCAGGATAAAAGGTGAAACGAAACCTTTTTGCTAGCGCCTGCATACAGACTCGGGGCAAGGCAAGCGCACAAGAGCAACCCAGCCTCGACACCAACCATTCGGTGAGCCAGCTCTTCTGCCAAAAGCCAGAACACAGCTGTGCGAAGACCCCTACAATAAACAACCCTAGGCCCTTCCCGAGTCCTCCCAAGATATGCAGAAATATTTTAATTCAGGGCTTGTACAACTTGTAAATGCAATTCATAGCAAATGTTACAGGGTTGCAGGACCAAGTCCCCTGTCCATTAATAGAAAAGAGTTAAAAGGTTTTCTGTACTGGTGCTCATTTGTAGACAGGCATTACTTGCAGAATTTTCATAGCATCACAGAATCACTGAATCACTAAGTTTGGAGAAGACTTCCAAGATCATCAAGTCCAACCATCAGCCCAACACCACCATGCCTACTAAAACATGTCCATTTCGGTATGGAAAAAGATATTTTCCACTTAAACATCTCCAACTCCGACGCTGAGGCACCTCAGAAGCACCTCTGTTGGGAAGAGGTACACATCAAACAGCCAGCGGCAGTTTTGTGGTGTATCCAGTTCCACAGGAGTGCCTCCAGTTAGAACCATAGCTGAAGGCTGGTAGCAATTAAAACACCAACACAGGATACAATAACGTGGCCAGGTGTTAAGGGGGTCCTGCTGGAGCCTGCCTGTCATCAGGAACAACAATGCACCAATATGCAACTCAACTCTTCTACCGAAACAGCCATCAATTCATTGTGTTAAAGAGAAAAAAACATAAAAAACTCAGGAAATGACAGCTTAGGAAAATGCATTTTTCATTCGTAACTATCTTGTTAGTGCATCAAATTACAAAACACCATCTGAGGCAGTTTTCACTACATCACATAAGAGGACATTTCATAAGTGATACTGCTCTCATGGCAGTCCAACAGTGAAAGAAAGAGGGAGTTTGTTTATAGATTCTTTCTTGTTTGTTTTACATTTGCTATGTAGGAAAAAAATCCAATAACCCACAAAAAGATGTAGGTCAAACGTTCTCATCTCAAATCTTCCTTGATAAGCAGCGATTTAAGAAGTCTATATAAAAATGTGTTATTCCCTTCCAGCTCATAGGAAAAAATGCTTCAGAAATAGCACATAAAAAAATATTCAATGTCACTAAAACTGGAATAGAAAATGTTTTATAGATTAACAAACATTGTAATGAATTTGCACAACCTTAACTGACTGTATACATAGCATAATGAAATGGTCTACATCCTTTCAAAGAAAAATTAGGTATTCCAGCACATAGCTTTAGAAAAGCATTGTTCAGAAAAACCTGCATTTTTTCCCAGCTACCATGTAATTTGTGAGATGCATTTTTAAATGATCTGCAACTGCAGCAGGCTTCATCAGTCAGATGATACAGATAGATAATTCACCAAACTGTCACATGATCTTCCATCAGTCTAAAAGATGTGAATATATTGCCACAAGCTTTGGGAATAATGGGTGCACCTGTTTACAGTGTCACCTCTGTTTGCTAATTGTCTCCTTGAGCTACATTTTACTTCTAATGCATTTATTTTTGACAGGCAGTGTCTATTTAGAAATCACATTACTTCAAGTGCAATTGTTCTTTTGTCTATCAAGTAAATGAAGTGTTGTTATACAGATTTCAGGTTCTGATTAGTGAAGTATCAGCACACCACAAAGGTCAATCAGTTATTTACCTGAAGTAACAGAAGTATGACAGGCCTCTTGGATATCCTCAAGATCATGGGATAGCTCGTAGGGGAATTAATATTTCCCATTTCAAATATATACATATGCCTTTGTCTGCATGTATACATTACACATGTATTATAGTCTCTAAAATGCACAGTACTGTATGTACGCAAAAAAACATGAGGGGAGGAGGAGTGGAAAATGCCCATGTGGATGCAGAACCAACTCCTTTACCCCAGTATTTTAAGTTACGACAATGGTGAAAGCCAAGTGGTCAGTCCCACAAACATTTTGTGATGATTTATGCGTATAAGCTGTCACGCCAACAAAACTGATGCTTTAAAAGCACGCTTTTCCCATTGTGCTTCCTGCTTTTTACAGAACAGCGAAGCAACATTCAGTTAAGGTTACTTGCATTAGCTTCAACTAATAAGATGCCATAAGAAATTAAGATGAGCCACTTGAGGTCTAGGAAGGACCACAGGGGATTTTTATTCACACCCATACCCTCACGTCTGCAGTGTTACCAACATTCAGTTAAATAAATGTGTCTCAATAGGTACAAACCATGCCGTCATAAACGTGTACAGTGGCACATTTAAGTAGAACTATACTATCAAACAGGAAATTTTGAAAGCCTAAACCAGCACATTGATCACACAGTCACTTTGCTGCATACGTATTGATCCTATAAAAAAAAGGGGGGCATTTTAACTGTTTATTACTGAGGTGGAAAATAGCACTCCTGAAGTGGCAGCAGTACTTTGCCAAAGCCTCGTTATTTCTCATGCACCTCTGCTCAGGTTCCACATCCCATGCTCAGCTCTGCGGTGCAAGGACAACGTAGAAGAGACTCATATGAGAGCAATACTCATCTCCTTAAACAATGGCAAGGTCTGAAGCTGACAGCTGCCCATCCTCGTGGAAGTCTACGGACATGCACAGCAACCTCCAGGCTTACCAGGGATTTCCTGCCGTTTTACCAGGTTGCCAAAAGAAACAGAGACAAAAAGCCACGCTTGCCTTAAGTCACATTCTAAATTGGCTCCCAGGAGCATTCCCCTACCTTGTTCACTAAAGCATGGTGTATGTTTTCCCAGTGTTTAGCATATGCTATGTAACCTGAGCAGGACTCGTATTGTTCCAGTAGTTGTTTTTCTAAAGTATGTTCCCGTCAGGACCATAATTACATGCAAAACACTAGAGTTAGAGTTATTCACAAAGTCATCTAAAATTTTCTCTAGCACTTCCTAGCAAGACTAGGGCACATCTTGAAACAGAATATGGAAGGAATCACAATCTTGGCCACAGATGCCAATTGACGATAAAAGTCCAAAGTACTCCAGGTTAGTTTATATATTCCAAGATCCAACTGTTACAGGTGAATCTCCTGATGTATTTTGAAAAGCAGTGCTTTTTCAAGTATTTCTGCAAATGTAAGCACAACCTGGCAGAGTTAATCATTCACGAGCATCTTATACAGCAGTATTTATGACTAAAGCTCCTGGAAACTTGAATCTGAAGTTCTCGTGGGATATTTCTCCTGCAGCTTCTAAAGTTAAAATCACAACTGCCACATGCTTGGCAGCAGCAGAATTGAGCCTTGTGCTTATAAAAGAGGCAATGGACAGGGAATTGCTGTTTGCTGATGAGCCCAATGGGTCTCTCTCTAGGAAGATGTGTTGCCTACCATTGCCCGATACTACAGGAAAGAGATAATTTAAGTCGAGAGTGTACAAAGTTATTCGGTAACTTTACACCTACCCCAAGAAGTACCGTTTTCTTTCACAAAACAGCAAGCAATCTTTAGAATATTACTTTGCATATGGAGAAGTGGATACTCTAGCAATAAAATTGCTTGCCTAAGACTAAATCCCGCCAGGCACTTCTTTTGCACACAAACAGTCTCCTTGAAATCAATGAGATTTCTTGAATGAGCTCTTCACACAAGTAAAAGGATCAGGTCCTTAAACAGCAGAAAGCACGGGCAACCATGTTAACATAAAGCATCAAATAGGAGGAGGTCTCTGCAACGAAGTGAAGTATCGTCACCTACCACACACAGTTAATGAGATGTGACAGGCCAAATTCAGATCCCGTGTAAACAGGGGCACTTTCCTGCCTGGAACAAAATCTGTTAAAGAGGTTTAAGCTTTGCTTCATGCACAGCATCAGTTAGTAGCAATGCAATTAAGCACCATCCAGTGAATTACCAAATCCTACCAGCACGATGATCACCAAAACACCACCAAACACACTCTAGAGACACAGGCAAAACATGACCATCCACCCTTCAACACCCATGGCTGGACCACAGGTGACTGTCCAGCCCTGGCATCTGCAAAGCCCCCGAGATCAGAGAAGAGATTAGGGGCGATGCCACCAGAAAGGATCCAGGATACATGCACACCAGAGAGCTTTCCAAAACCACCAAGGCGCTGTTTCTCTGAATGCCCTGTGCTCCCCTTGCTTCCGACAGAGTCCACCTGCGTGCCTTCCGGGCAGTCTGACAGCAAGCACTGCAACGCAGGTGCCAGGCACTGCATCTCAGCCCCTGAACCTCTTTCTCCCCTCTTCTTCCTCCTCCAATGCCTCACACCACCGCTGAAGAGGCAGCCAGCCTTTGGACCTGTTTTATAATACTTCAACTTCCAGACCTTTACACAACTGACAATGGAAACATTTAATTCTGTTTCAGTCAATGCATTTCTCTTCTATTTTAATATATATTTTAATACTGGGGGGAAGGGGGCTGAGGACACCGCTCTTTCCAAGCGGAACTAATCCTCCTTTGAGGCTGGGCAAGTCCCACACGGCTCTCAAATGCGAGCGGCAAGCAGCTCTGGTTAGCTGGGGAGGCTGCCCATCGCAGCAGGTTGTAAAACAAGGATAAACACCAAATTATGACTTAGTGGCGACTTCCGCTCTCCCCCTGCAGCCAGGGATGTGCCAGACCGGCCACCGCGCGCGTGGGTAAGCGCGGGGAGCGCATATGCGCCAGCGGAGTTTATAGCGAAGGCGGGGAGCACGTGGGTGGCAGCAATTTAAAAAGCAGCTGTGTGTATGTTTTTCCCGGTTAGACTGTGAAATCACAAATGGTGGAATCAGCACTGTAAGCTTAAAAACCACACTAACCCACTTGGCTGCATCTTATTGTTAACTCCGCGTCTTATGTTCTTCCTTATTTTTATAAAAAACAGAACTGCTCTGCCCCGACCGCCTCCTTTCATTAATAAAGGGATAAAATCACACTAAATATTCCTAATGTAGTGATAAAATGAAGAATGAGAAAGTACTGTAATCCAGGCCGTTTGTGGCTGGAGCCTTCGGAACATTCATACCATTACATATCTAAGTAATCAGGAATGTATTGGTATTTGGAAATTATGTCTCTCTAATAACACAAAAGTACTTAAGAACAGAAACAGACAGTAATGGAAAATGCAGTCAACTGTTGACAACATATAGAATTTCAGAAAATAATTTACAGAGAACAGCACAGCAGATGAGTCAAAATTTTCTCAAAAATATTTCTTGTCTCCGATAGTCCAATGTAATTCATTTTCTATCTCTGTTCATTAATCATTGTTAAAATTAGTGATCCATTTCTTCCACTCTGCCATCTGCACTCAGCTTCGTAACAAACATGACACCTTCCTGCATAATAAAACCTGACAACTACGAGGATGCATTTCCAAATAGCTTTCTGCATATTTGCACCTCTATAACTGATTCCGTTGTCAGACAAAAGTGGATTATTTAACCAGAGTTCTTTCTTTATCAATTCAGTACACAGATGTGTGCTTTTGAGGGAGTGCGTGTGTGTGTGCGCGTATGTGTGTGTATAAAATGATCGACTAAAAATCACTTACTTTGAATTAAAAACAGGATATACCAGTTCTCTTTCAATTCTCACAGTAGGTAAAATTGATCATATATATGTATGTTAGCTTTAATCTTCTACTGTGAAGCTTAAGGATGTAACATTTGGATTGGCTTCATCGTGCAAAGTTTGCATACACAGGAATTATCCTGACACTCCAATTTCCTCCAAAAGAAAAAAAAGTCACATCCAGCTCGGTTTTGTTTCCCAGCCTTTGATCACTGAAAATTTCAAATAAATATTTTTAAGATAAGATGAAATATCCAAGCAATGAGAAGACAAAAAAGCGCACAGATAAATAATTAGAATTCAGGATGCTGTTTCCATCCTGTTGGGGCTATCCTCTAATCCTCCGGTGGCAGACAGGTTTGGAGAACAGGGTTCAGTTCTTGGTCTCTTTCCATTCCATCAACAGACTTGGAAAGCTGTGGCAGCAGGGCATCCGAGTGGTCCCTTCGCAAATGCTAATTACATTTAGATCCCACTGATTAACAGAAGCCGCAGTTCTCGGCACACTGAGTATTAAGCAAACAGCGGAAGCGTTGGGCCATAAACATGGAAGTCAACAGGAACCTGTCCACCAGTTGCGAGGCGAATCCAATGCCCTGTTCACAGCTCGCTCTGATGGAGCTGGTGGGCAGAGCTGGGCAGCCACAAAAGCCACCATCTACCTCTGCTCAAACGGTGGTGGCAGCGTGACAGGAGGGAGGGGGCACTAAGGAACATGAGAGCACCCACCAGAGTCCTCCAGAGGCTAACACCAGTTACCAAACACTTTAGGATATTTTCAGTTGGGCCTGAAAAGCAAACTGATCTTTAGCCGCAATTGGAAAAGGGCCATCTCTTCCAATAGACAAAATCATCATTCCACAGTAACCTCTAATAGTTGTGCCTACAGCAGCTCCACCAGCACCCCAGAACAGCGGGCAGAATAGCAAATGCAAAGTCCAAGGTGGGAACTGTTACTTTTTCCAGTCAGTTTCCTCAGTTTCAAGCCACAGCCGCAACAAAGACCCCTCCACACACACTCTTGTTCCCCTCAAGCCAGGTGAGCCCATGGCCACACTGAGCAACGCCCCATGCACAGGCACAGCTGCTCCACACACGCGCCTGGGGGGTGGGTGCCGCCGCCAAGGACAGACAAGCTCTCGGGAAGCACATCGAGGGCCAAGAGCACCAACTGGTATACAGTGCTACCTTCGAGAGATCACACTCAGTCCTCAGCTCTGCCAGCTGACCTAGTCACTAAAACTGGACAAGCTGTCCCAATTCCAGTGTCCCCATTTCCTCATTAATAATGGAGATGCTGACACTTGCCTCCTTCGTGACGAGAAATGCTAAAGGGCCTTCAATAGCGTCACAGACCGCAATGCTTATAAGGTAAGTGCACCGGTACAGTTTGGTTAAGCTCGTCTCAGCATCCCAGTTTTCATCTAAGCACCACTGGCATCATCCCTGCCCAATACATCTGTGACAGCAGCTGTCTGTGTGGAAGAGATCTTCCATTGCTACCATCTCTAAAACCTTATGTAGCATAGAGTTTATAAATCACAGAATATATATACTTGGCAATGCTTCTTTTTGAAGAGATAAAACAAGGGGGAACTCGAGTACAAGCCAGTGGGTCAAACCCAGATTCAAGCAGCATCTTCAGCCTACACCATGAAGATGTGTACACCATGCAGCAGAACATTTTAAGCACAAAGGACCCAATTCTGCCTTCAGATGTACGCCTGGCCAGGATGAGACCCAAAGTTACTGCAAGAATTATTTCAGAGTTAAATATTGTTTATATTGAAAGAAGTTAACGAAAAATTAAATCAATCTATTTTTTGATACAACACTGTCTGATACAACGGCAAACGTATGTCACTCTCTGGAAGAAAAATCTGCATTTGACATGAAAGTGTCTGTTCAAAATATAAACCAGATGTGAGACAGAACAGCTGAAATATAAAGTTTGGAAAAAAACAAGATGCAGAAGAAATACAGCAAACGACTTCTGTGAGATACCATGAGGGTATGAGAGCCCTGGTTTTATAGCGTCCAGACTGGAACCCTCCTAGGCACACACACACTGAGTAACCTGTTGGTATTATCACTTTAAAATTAATTTTGGTTTGGGGTCTGGGATTTATTGGGGTTTGTTGGTTCTTTTTTTGCCTTCTTTCCTATTTCTTTTTTATTTCCCCTCAATCTGTTGATTTGGAAACTGCCTGTCCAGCCTATTTATGAATTGTCTACATGCTCTTGCATAGCTCTCGGTAAGTGTTTGAGAACAACCACCAACCAGTCTTTGTATTCCTCACTTGGAAGGGGGAAAAAAAAAAAAAAAATCAAACAGGCATTGTCTCCATCGCTGCCTCCTTTGCCTTTTAGTTTCCTTTTCTCTTCACATGTCTGCATACTGACACATTCAATTTCAGGTTATCAGCACATCTGAATTACAGAATACTGATGGGGATAGAGGGCAGGCCTCTCTGGACTGATTAGCATCATTTAAGAAAGCATTCACTTGCTTGCTTCATTGGCTGCAGGGATTCCATGATGGGTGGCCTTTTAGCATTAGAAGTCAATATGGAGCGATCTCATTTGAATTAAATATGGACAAAAGAAAAGATTTGATTGTGGTTATTCATAGCTAACCTTTTAATTTTGCAAAGCTCTGAAATTTTGGGGTTTGTAAGCCATAAAACTTAAATATACTTAGTTTTTCATTTCTTTTCAACTCGCTTCTCTTCTCCTCCTCCAGTTTTTATGTACTTTTTAATTTGTGCAAAACTTAAACCAGAAGCTTATTTCAAAAGAAACGTCTGGATGAATATTCAGGAAAACCTTTTAACCTAGTTAAACCTACACTGACTATAAGAGGAGGAATGCCTGATTCTAATCCATAAATGTATGTAAATCCACACTGAAAAACATATTTGTCTCTATCAGACTCATACTTGTTTCCGAATAGACCACAAATGCAGCCAAGTATTTCATTAACACAAATAATTATGTATGGCCAGTCATATTATGACCTTTGTTAACGAGGTCCTAAGCTCACAGAAAGGTTGCAATGATTTAAAGAGCAGCAACCAAACCTGATCAGAGGGAAACAAATTTCTGTTCCTCAATTATTCCACAATCCAAAAGATAAAGCAGTAACAACGAGTTCTCGCTCGCTAATAAAATCACAGAAAGGGAGAACATCAGGCTCCAGAAACAGCTGGGAGAAGACAAGAACTTAAGTTTTCCAAGAGATTAACAGAAGTTAAGTGCAGAATTTTACTTCCAAGAGGATGAAAGCACTAAAAGTGCAGCCAGCCTCTCTGAGTATCTGATCCCTCTGCACTTGAGGACAGTGGGACTTTTGCCATTAACTTCAGTAGAAGCAAAATCAGACATTGAGAAATGAAGTGGAAATGGCTTTTGCAGAGCTGGGCCGAGTGCCACGATCCGGATAAGCTCAGCCCTGGGATAACCACTCACTGCTGCTAGCACATGACTTGTCCCTGCGCTACCTGTCCCAGCGGACCGAGCTTAGATTTGAAATATACAGTTAACTCCAGCACAGGCAGTTTCACAGATACCCTGATGAAGGAGAGAAGTATTAAAAGTCCCTTGGTGGGTGTCTCACAGCAAAAGATTCCAGCAAATCATCCCTGCATTGCAGCCACCATTGAAACCAAAATCAAAATCTGTTTAAAGCATTTTCATGGATCATGTTGAAGATTAAGTCAGCCCCATAAAAAAGAAGCAGCAAAACAGTACCTCCATTCACACCTTTTAGTAGTTCTATGGAAGTTAAGCCTGGAAACACCCAAAGTACTTCTAGAATTACTCCTGTATCCCTAAGGTTTCAGTTCATTCCTGCTGCTGTAACAGCACCTAGATGAAAAAGAACGGGAGGTAGGGAGTACATTTCCTGAGGAAGCACACACATCCAGCTTTTCCAAATCGCATGATCTCACTGTAGCATTCAATACCTTTAAAACTCCAAGTTTCCCTCCTGCCTCCAATTTACTAATTCCAAAAAAATTTCGATTAACGTTTTTTTCCAAGCCAAGACACCAGACCTCTGCACTCTCATGCAGCATTACATCAACGGCATCCTTTGCGGCCATGTTGTCCATTTTTAAATGGAATAAGTCTAAATAAAAAAACAAAAGCGCTCGGGAGTACTTTCACTGCAGTATAAGCCTTCAAAAAAGCCCCTTCACAAATGGTTCCAATATGCTTTATACTGCAACCCAACGTGCAACTTCTAAACTGCACCACCACAAGTAAGAAATTAGAGATGTTGAGGGCTATTGAACACTGAATTTTCACAGTGCATCTGCACAAAGTTATTTAGCACAGATGTTTCTGTAATTGTGATCCACTGGAAAAAACTCGAAGTGTTCAATGGCCCTCACACTTCCACCTGCAGAGCAGCACTGGTCTCGTACAACTATGCTGAGCTGCAACGTATAAAAAAGCAGCAGCAGAGGCTGGATCAGTCTTTGCAGGATTTTCACAAATGCGTTATCCTGCTTTGTTTGTGAAGGGGTGACACGATTTTGGGTTTTTTTCTTTTCGTTTGCAAAAAGACCCACATATTAAAAAGGGGTGAAATAGATTTTACATGCCTGGCTTTGAACCTGGGAATCTCCCACAGTGCAACTAATTGCATTGCCAACAAGACACAGGAGTACACCCACAAGCAGCATAAAATGTAACTGTGAGGGGTGCGATGGTAAGTCTTTATAAATAATACATTCATCCCAAGGTGCACTGGTGTCTCTGTTGTTAATGTAGGTATTTTTTTCATTAGCAGCTGTACAGATATCTGGGCAGGTGAACATCAATATGCCTCTAAAGACAATAAAAAACAAGGAAGCAGCAAGAGGACAGGACTGGCTTCTCAAGCAGAATGGCCAGGTATACTCAGTTGCAGCAACAGTGAGAGGAAGCAAAGGTCATGACAGTGACCCTGGCTCTCCTAGGCATTCCCACAGCCATGGAAATTTCCAGGAGAGCAGCACCCCGTTCTGAATTTCAACCAGAAGACGCATCTGGGACACTGCAGAGACAGGCAGTATCTTCCCGTCCACAGGAACGGCTGAGCAGAGAGCAGGCAGCACAGACCTGGTTAAAAGCACGAAGTCAGGACCAACAGATTTCACAAGTTTAACCACGTCTATATCTCAGCAGGAGAGCAGCCAGGATCACTTAACTCCTCCAAGAATCTATCTTCTTTAGAGTTCTTGTCACTCAGTTGTTCCTAGAAGTATCTCATTTGCCACAGCACTGTTCTACCATCTCCGAGTTCCCGGGGAGTCCCACTCCACTATGTTCTACCCTTCTCTCCTTCACTGCTCTGTCTCAGCAATCTTTTTTTCACTCAAGTGCCTTCTTCCACACTTATGCTTATGACACCCACAGCTACCTCATAACCCCATCTCCTGTCTGAACCTTGCACTTCTACCTGCATTAGAGACCACCTCTTCTAATTATGTTGCTGCCAATTTAAGCTCAAATGTATAAAAAAAAACATTCTGTCTCCTGCCATTCCCAACTTTCTTCACCACTTTAACTGCCAATGTCATTTCCCTGCCACCATCAGTGTGGTACCTTAGTCTCAAAAACTACCAACAACTCCTAAATTTGCCATTTTTTCCTGTACTACAGTTTAATAAACAAACCATCTCTTCTTTCTAAGCAGAGCCAACTCTTCTACTTCCCCATCCTGATGGCTACTGCGACTACTTGTACTCGCTCGTTCCCCAAATCCTCAGCTCCACCCCAGCACAGACAGCTGTTCACTGAGTAGGCCCAAGTGTTCTGCAATAGAAACAATAAATAATTAAATGATAATGAGGAGGCAGCATGCTGATAGAGGAGGTGGCACTACATCCTATAAGACAGCACCGATCAGTGTGCCAAGATAATAGAGAGAAACCAGGCTTATCTATAAGCTGAATTTTCATTTAAGACCTAAAACCAAAATTCAGGTTGGCCATAGTAAACATCTGACAGCAGTGCACAGCACTCGATTATATTAAACTTACCACCCTGAGAAACATTTTTAGAGATGTGCATAATGTCCTTTTGAAAAGTGAACACAGGGCCAGAAGCTCAAAGGCACGCAAGCCCTTGACCCTTATTCAGGCATCCAAATCCCACTAAAATGGAGATCAAGCACCTAAAGAAGCAAAAGGCCACACACTTCATAAGATCTAAGCCACCGGCATGTAGCTCCCCGAGGCACTTGCAAAGTTGTAACCCCTGGTCAAATGCTATCTTAAATACTACCATCCCATCACTTCGGTTCTCACAGCAATTTTATCTGCTTGATGTATTTATTCCTGTCCTGTACTCCTACAAGCTGTAAAAATAGCTTTATTGTTCCACCTTAGAGGTGGCTGCTGCTCAGTCGAAAGCCTTAAACCACTGTCTCCCAGCTATTCTGTTACACTCTAAGTGCAGCAAACTTTAAGGGACTCGAGCAAAAGTTTGCGGGTAAGCGCATGCTCCTCTACAGCCACAGAGCTAATCGAGAAACATGAAAATAACCTGTACTGCACAAAACACTCAGACCTCTCTCGTACTAAACCTCATGGTGCTTCAAACCTTGGCACATTTTCGGGTTTCCAGCTATTCTCGCTGCATAACAACATGAACGGCAAGTAGCTGCCTAGAAATAACAATTTCTAAAAGCTTCTGGTCGCCGATTCCCTCTGTATTAAAACCCTGATCCTTTTTCATGCAGGAAAAGGGAGATTTTAATGTCCAAGAGACAAAATTTAGTCTCAAAAAAAAAAAAGAGAGAAAGGAATGTTAACAGTGAAATGGTAACAGCAAAAACAAGAGAGGAATTAAAGCTGAAACGTCATCCTTAACTCACCCCCACCGTGCCCAACTCTTGCAGGGGTCCTCTAACAATTGGTGATCCTTCATAGCGTGCCATATGTGCTGCAATAACAAGGCCCAACGAGGTGCATTAAGGATGTCATTTCAGCCTTGCCTCCTGGTTTCTGTGAGACAGAGGGACCCCTCAACTCCATTTTGCCATAGACTAGTGATCGAATAAAAGAAAAGTTGTACTTCCCTAGGACAATGCTGCTCAGTTTTGTAGTGTAAATAAAAACGGCTTAAGTTGGTCAGCTGCTAACCACATGGTAATAATAAGTACAACCGAGCGAAGTTCACAATTATTTCAGATTTACTCTCTTCCTGATCTTTTATTTTTATCAGCAAAACATCCTCTTGGCAATGGGAAGCTAAGCTGAAACTTAAATGAAAGAAATGCAAGAAGTAAATGACAAAAGAGACAATTTTATGAAAGGAAAATATTCAGACCTCAGCCTCGACCTTGACCTTTTACTGTCTTTTAACATTAAACATTTGCCCCACCTTCGAAAAGATAAATGTGGCTTTTGATGACAGCCTATGTTATCTGAGGATTAAAATAGCCCTCTTGCAGTGCTCAACATTAAAGTCTTCCGCATTTGCAAAATTGCAAACAGATGCAACTCAAGTACCTGCAAATAATCTGCCAAGACCAATTTCAAAAGGGAGATTTCAAAATATGTGGAAGTCATTAGGACATGTATTATTTTTGCAATGAATAGGCGCCAGGAGTGTCTCAAGAAGCAGATGGGTGCTACTTTGTTTATAAAAGATCAACAGAATATTTGCCTGTAAATGAAGACGTATAAGCTATATGAAACAATTATGTTAAAATGGTGAATGTTTCAAAGCTAATTGTAATGGTCTTTTAAGATCTGAATTCCTCATTTCTTACAGCATGCTAAAATATCATTTTAGTTTTGGTCTTGATTGATATAATTACAAAAATGGCAGAAAATTAAAGCAAATGCTGTCAGTTTTGCTGTTGTAAATGTTGTCACTTTATCACTTGTTTACAGTTGCACCCATACTGATAAGTGAATATTTTTCAACATGCATAAAAAAATACGACCTTAATCTCATGGGAAAATAGGGAAAGGACAGTAAAAAAACGTTAAGCTTAAAAACAAACAAAAAATATTCCCCAACTGCAGCATCCTACCTAATGACCAGTAGTTTTAGCATTCAGATCTTTACACATTTCCAGCTTAATAAAACAGAAGATCACAAAGGAAACCACGACTATAATACATATAAATTTATAAAGAAGCCCATAAACATTAATGCATTATCCCTGCAACAGAACAATAAGCTGGAGCACAATACGACTGGTTAAAAACCTCCATGTTGTATTTCTCAAAGTAATATATTTTAAATCAGGCTTCCAAATGATAATGAAAAATTTATCTGTCCAGATACTAAATCTATCTGGCATTATTTACCATCAGGAAGATGTACAAACTGCAAGAAAATCGCATATTTTACTTGCCCATCAAAAATATTAATTGCTTGGGCAAAGAGAATTTTGCACTGTTGATTAAGAGAGCTGTATCCAGAAAATGCCAGCAAATAAATATTTTTACATCTGCCTCAGTCGTGGTAAAGACCATCATTACAGTCACAGCTTAATATGTGTATCAAAAAATGTTGGGGGTGTTCGAGTTTTGTTGGTTTGGGGTTCACATTTTGTTCGGGTGGTTTCCTTGATGTCTTTTCCTGTTGGATTTACAGAACTAGGTTTAAGTAAATATAAGTATATATAGAGCACTTATACCAAAATAGCAATTTAAGCTTTGCTGACATTGTACGACACCAACTACGGAAGAAAGTGGCTCCTTTCACCAATTGCCCCTTAAACACCTATTGCCTAATGCCCTCAGAGCACAGGTTAGGAGACCCAGGGAAAGCCAGAGAGGAAACCCAAATGCTTTCACCCTCTCTAGGTTTCACCAGGGCCCCAAACTGCAAGCTGCACTTTATTTTCAATGATGTGGTTTCTTTTAGGACCTAACCACTCCGCTCTTCACTGATAATCTTCCAACTGGGGCTTCTACTGCTAGCGTACACCTGTAAGATAGAGAGAGGGAGAAGGTAAGGAGAAAAAGAAAGAAATGAAAATAGCTGCTGAAGAGAAGCAGTGGAAGATGAGCAAGAAGAGCCAGGCAAAGCGAAGAAAAGATAGAAAACAGAGCAAGCAAAACATTAAAAACTATAGTTTGAATTCAAAAAACAATGCTTCTATGTACAACTAAAGCATCACAGTATGGGATTAATAGACTATTTCCTCGCCGATATACGGGTTAGACAAACGTACTAAAGGTAAAGCGCATATATAAAAGCAGATCTCCAGTTAGCAGCAATGTTTTTCAAAATTGGCATTGGCTGCTGAATAAATACAGGGAGAAAATACCTGGTGCCTCCAGGAGATACGATTGAAAACAGAAGTGAGCTTCTGCCTCCCACCCAGCTCAGGGCGTTAAGTTCCAGGTAACTAAAGGCTAATGGGAGCAACAGACAAGTAAGGACTGACAGATCCACCACAACAGTTATTAACAGCCTGGCAATTTAAGAGCTAAAAGGTTGTGGAAACTGCTGCTCACTGGGTGCACGTGGGCAGTTCCCACCTGTGGGCAGTAAGGCAAGGCAAGAGCGCTTGGTGACATTAGCCAATGCCAGAGGTCATTCCAAACAGTCCGCCTTTGGGCAAACCTCATTAAGGGACATTCCCACTCTGAAGTACAGCCCTGCTCTCCACACCAGTTTCCTGGAATGCCCCACAACCACATTCCTTTGGGACACCTGTGGGCACATCTACTGCAGAGAACAAGTGGTCAAGGAAAGCCTGATCCTGAACATTTCCCGTTTGTCTACAGCGTCAGGAAGCTGGTGACAAGAGCCGGTGGAAAGAAGACACTATCGCTAGCCAGTTGCAGGTGAGTAAATGTAACCCAAGTGAAGTAGAGCAACCAAAGCAGCGCCTTCAGAATTGCTCCTGACCACTGCTCATGTTCCCACACAGGGAAGGACTATCTTATCTTGGATCATGCTTTCTCCAATTCATTTGATTTACCCATTGGAACCGTTTTAAGCATTATTTCTGGTTTTACTGTAACTAACCCAGGTCAGATAAACACAGATATTGCCTTCTGCTCTCAGTCCAAACAGATCTGGGTATCAGATTACCAGAATTCTGCCACAGGTTGATCCTTTTGCTCCCTTAACCCAAACGGACATCTCCATCTCACCACTCCCAGCCCTCCCTTCCACAGAGCGCACCCAACAGAGGCGACAGGCTGCAAAACAGCAAGCCACAACAGCAAGTTTTATTTGAAAGCAGTTGCCAGGTTCCAGAAATGGCAGGATTCCTGTTTGTTTGGAAGAGGAGGATGTATTTATACTGCAGATATGGTCCGAGCAAGGGTTTGTCTTGCTGACTGCTCAGAACACATTTGTGGGAGTTTGATTTCAGCTTATGAAGGGGTCGGTACCATCTGGAGGCTCCTGCAGCCCCTCATCCACTGCCCGAGCTTTAAAGGCACCCCATAAAGGCGCACATTTTAAACTGGATTTGAGGGTGGCTGATTGGCTCATGCCAGAATATGCATTTGTGTAAAAATCAACACTCGCAGGTACCAATACCACAAAGCTGCCCTGAAAAACTATGTATTCCACTAAATTCAGTTACAACACATCCTGACCCTATTCTGAGCAAAGCATACCCTTGCAGAACGATGCCAGCCTCTGCAAAACTAGGTGGGATGTCTTACACCACGAATTAATATCCACCAGAGACTCAGCTGAGACCATCAAACTCATTGCACATAAGGCAATAAATTAAATCACCTCAGGGACCGAGTGCATGAAAAGCCAGCGTGCTATCAAACCAGCTAGGGCCGCATAAGGTAGATTTCTTTAAGCAAAATATTAACTATACTTTCTGAACACACTGCTCCTATTGTTTATATGCGCCACATAATGAAATGCTACTTCTGTTTTCACCAGATGGTAGCACATATAATTTTCAGGCCTTCAGTTCATATCATAATACAAACAATTGGTATGGCAAATATTACCGGTCTATAAACACTGCCACTGCTCCGCAGCTCCTACACAAAAAGAATGCAATCTTCCCCTTTCACTGGTGTAACAGAAACCACGGTAATTTCTGATCTTCCAAACTATAGGCATATTTGGTCACTTCTTGCTGTCCAAAACGAATGAAATGATCAAACCTGAGACTGTTTGGCTGCTTCCCTTTTTCAAATAAAAATCAAATATTAACAAAACTATGCAAATATCAAAACGCTTGAACCGTACAATGCAAGCTGTATCCTTAATACATTTTAACAATAACACATGCTGTGTTCCTACACTGGAATAACATCATCCATATGAATCCAAGGAATTTAGTATATCTGACAGTTTCTCTCAACCACCCATAACATTCTTTCCTGTCTCATTGTAGCTGGCAAAAGAGAATTCTATAATTGAGTGGTACAGAACATGTGCCCTCCCTGCTAGAAGATGACAGATGGATTATAAAAACTTCAAAGCAGAGCATTTGGAGCACCAGGGGAGAGATAGTGGGTATTTGAACTCTCAGTCTTTACCCAGGAGACAATGGCACTCTGACATGGTGCATATATCAAGGAATGGTGTAACTAGATAGACATAATCTTTCTTTTCAGTAAGTATTTAACATTCTGTTACGAACAAGTTTCAGCCTAGCTAAAGTGCAACTCATCTTAATACTAATCATCATAGCCTGAAAGGCTACATGCCCCCTTATTTCAATTTTGGTTCAACTGCTCCTTCATAAAACTGTTTCTTTAAAGGACAGAAGCAGCGTTACATAGGTGCTCAGGTAGCAGAAAGGCTATCTTTAATCTCAAAATTAATGCTTTACTGGTATCCAGGATTTGTATGTGTGTGTAAGTGAATCTGTTTTGCCTGCTGGAATGCTTATTTGCATTGTCTGCATGTAAAGCACCGCTCTTCACCAGAGTTTACATACCACATGTTGCTGATCGTTCCTGAATAGTCACTAAAGTTACCTTAAATTATTGACATCCCCGAGGAAAAAAAAAAAACCAAAACAACCCTTACAGTTCTAAGGGCACAAATCCTTTCCAGGCATTGATCCTCTCACTCCTGCTGCTATACCACAGCGATGCCATCTTTATTAAGATAAATTATAATTCAAAAACAAAATTCACCCTTCTGCATCCTTTAAACACTTGCTGGAAACACACAGAGATAGGGACTCTCATTCACCCTAGAGGCGTGCTCAAAATTTCTTAAAGGTACCAACAATTGAATCTGCATATGAATTTTCTAAATCATTACCCTCCCATCCAAACACAGGGGCTGGGCACGGCTCAAAATTGTTCATCATTTCCTTTTTACTGCTGCAGCCATTGCCCCTGCTTTTTAAAGAAATCACTTGCTCAAATAGTTAATAAAAACACCCATGACTTAGTGTAAGGTCAGAAGTAAAAGCCAGTCTCACTCCCTCGCCTGCCTACATCACAGCAATCCCACGCAGATGCTCCGGCAGAGCCCGCAGCCGCGGCTCAGGCGAGGCCCCGGACTAGAATAGCGAGGGTATTATTGCAGGTCAGAATCGAGGGGTACTGGCAGGACTGCGTGTGGGAAAGCTTGCATAACAGGCGCGCCGTGCCAAGCTGTAGCCTTTGTTATTAGTGCCTTTAATGAACGCCATATTCACACAAAATAAAAAAAAAAAAATATGCTGCATATTTTAAGTAGAGGGAATTCAAAACCAAACAATTGGAAGATTCAACCCTACAAGAAAGCCCCACAGTAACTATTCCCATTCTCCTGCAAATGCATTTAATAGAGTAACATGCAAGCAATTTTACATATTTGATCCTTTTAGTATACAGAGAAACTTTAAAAACAAAAAAACCAACACACAAGCAAGCAGGCTGGAAGAGGAGGTGGCTGGAGTTTAAGTAGCAAGTAAAAACAATAACACCAAGATAACAGAGAGAAAAACAGAAGCGAGTAACTTTGCAGCTGTGTTCATGTAAAACAACATTGCTCCAGCCTGGAAGAGCCCCTCTCCAAGCCCTCCACCGGGATGGCTCCCTACCTAAAAGCACTGTGGCAAACCAGGAAGTCACCTACTAACATATATTCTTTCCTGCACAAAACATTCATCCCGGTCTTTACGACAGGGGAGGAGGTGGAGGGCTGCGATGCTTTGAAGGAGACCTGTTTTGCAAAGCCCTTTTTTAAGTGCATTCTCATCTTTTCTTTTTCTCAGTGATGTTCTGCCATGCTGGAATGTAAACACCACAGGAATAGACAGAATCTCAAATTAAGGATTTGGATGCCTTTCTTTAGAAGTAATCTTCAAAGAATGTACATCCCAAACATCACAGTGGCTCAACAAGCTGGGAAGCCAGCTACTGCACGCGAAACTGCACGGGTCGCACCTCGCCCTCACAACCGGTTGGCTCCTGAACCGCTACGAAGAATAACAAGAATGGTTTGTATCCGAGTATATTTAACAGGCAAGAGTATCGGGGGCAGTAACGCTGCTTAATGGAAGAAGCCCGTTCTGTCACAATGGCACTAGTGTACTTATACACACTGTGTTGTTGAATTAAAAGTTAGCTCAGCAGGACTCTAGCTTTATTTCTGCAAGTAGGCATCCACCATCCGTCGTCGACGCTAGTGGAGAGGAAAGGCATGTCTTATTTACAGATGCTATTGTGCAGGCTTTAATAATAGTAAATACACAGAAGACAGACTATTGTGGATGGAAAATATATTTGGTTTAATGAACTGTCAACTCGTCCATCATAATGTTACCCAACCTAAAACCGCCAAATCTGGACAAGCTCTTTGATGATATAAAGCAGGCAAGGGGTTTTGTTCACATGCAACAAAATGGAAGAGATTGCTGCCATTAAAAATATACCAGCCATGCTCGCACCGACTGCCACACATTTGTGAGATAATAGCTTGATTTTTTCCTATGAGAATAGCCTTCTGCAAGAAAGAGACATTTAATCAGAGTGATACATGACATCCAAAAACTGAAACCAAAAATTATGGCATGAGCTAAAAGCAAGTTGTCTTCCTGAAGGCAGAATCCTGAAACATCTTTAAGATTAATTCTGGGAGAGAATTCTGAAAGTCAAATGCTGGAAGATATTGAAAATACATTAATTATGCACAACTCGGGAGCTAGGAGAGGTTAAACCCCAACTTGGCAGAGAACTGAATCCTTTTATTTGATACAAACTTTGTACATACTGATGTTGCGTCCTGCATTCCTAATCTCCCTAGATCTACCAGCAGAGAAAAAGGGCTGCAAGACAAAGGAGTGGGAGATTTAGCCATTCCAGTGTCACCCTGCACAGAAATTCAATTGAAGAGGCACTGAGGAACACGACTTCTCGCAGCCGTTTGTGGCAGAGGTCAAACCCCAGACCCACCTGGGGCAATTGTCCATCTTGCTCTATCAAACAATTATAACAAGTTTCCTAAGCAGAATTCAAGGAAAGGAGACTTTTCATAACTCCATCTGATGACTCTCTCAGGAACAACTGTCATTCACGTGCATTAATTTTCTGTCACCTTAAGCACTAACCAACCTTTGAAGACACACTCTTGTACCTTCTACAGGGTCTGTTTTCCAGTTTTAGCAGAGTTGAATGTCAATCCATTATATTAATTGTGTGTGCACATGTGAGTGCATTTTAGCATTGGAGACCTTTGTTTTCTACTCTGGATAGTCTTAATTTTAATACTTTAACCATTCATATCAGAACGCTCAAAATTTTGGAGGCTAATTTTGAATCATCCGCATTTTGATTCCCAGAAGAGCCAAGCACTTACTTTTCATTATAAAATGCAACAATAGCTGTGCTCAGGAAATCAAGTCCTATGTCTCTGAGGATTATTTTTCCAAGAATCAGACGCAGCAAATAAATGTCCTCTTTGGCAAATGCAATGCAAAATCTATGTATTAGACACGCATTCAATTTCACTCTACATGTAGATACTTAAATGAAGATGAATCTTATACATTTGCTAAAGAGTTGATTGGTCTGTTTGATAACATGATGCTCTCCAAAAGGTCACCAATTTGTCTAACCATAGAAACAACCACAAAAGCCGCTAAAGAAGCAGCTATCCAGAGCACTAAGTTTTGAGGAGGTTCTCTGTCTCCAAGGACCAAGATAATTCCAGAACATAGCTGTGAATTCTGTTCTGGTTCAAGGTACGGGAAATTCCTTAAGGTAACAATTTTTCTTAGAATACTAAAGGTCACAGTCTGACACCTTTAATTACAGCAGGAATGTTCAACAGACTAGATAACTTTGATTTCTCAAGCTGAGGCTGAGCCTAACACTCTCCGTGCCAGCCAAATACTGCTACCCCACACCATCACGCACTTTGCTTCCTTAACCCTCCAGAGGAACTCTTGCCGTCTTCCCCCGCTTTGCCACTGCTCCATCGCCATACATAAACGCTAAGATTACCCCACCTTCTTCAGCTTACAACCTTTATCCTCATGTGGGGATGAAGTCAGCTCTCTGGAGTGCTCCCAAGGACCCAGAAGGCAGCAGGAGCTGCTGCGATAAGCTATCTTTGAATCAGCCAGTCAATCAGTTCTCTCAACCATCAAGTGATGCAAGTGTAGTTCTTGGACCAAAATCCTTGGCTCCCACTGCACCAGACCAGCTGATTTACGAATTTCATTGCCAGACTCTTCCTTTAGATAACAATAAAGACTTCCATAAAAATTAGGTATCAGCACTCCTCTACACTGCCTATTGCATAACAGCCCGACTCCACCGGTGACAGTGTCAGAGGATTGATAATGACGATGATCTCATGGATGCAACAATAGTCTGGCAACTTCAGTCTAATTTAGGCAAGGGGAGACCCCTCTACCAACAGTCCCACTCTTTTAACAAACTACAAGCCTAGATGTCCTGGTTTGGATAAGAAAAGGACATCTGGAACAAGGATGTGTGGATAAACAGCATAAAAAGGCAGCACTTCAAACACCTGCTGACTCCACAGCAGTTCTGAAAAATCTCACCTATTCTTTTTACCAGTTTTCTCAAGAAGTTTAGTATCTAAAATTCCAACAAACATTAACCAAAGCGAGACAACACATTATAGGGAGTGTGGTGAATGGAACCATACAAGGTGATCCCATTTCAGGAAGGAACGTGAATGATTCCTGTGGGCTGGTCCTACAAATCACAGAGAAGTTTCACCCAGAACATCATAAGCATTTAATTTTGATTTATGTTAAACAATAGACCTCTACTTTCATTTCTTTGAGCTACTCCTGAAACATAAATAAACCACAGAATGGTCTTAAAGGGACAAACAAGGTCTCGCCTTAGGATCCCAGATGTACCCACTGCTCACTGGCTCCCAGGACACAAATGTAATTAATAGCTATAACTAGAGCACTCTGTCTTTTCCCTCGAGTTATAGACACTAAAGGTTTCAGTGCTGGAGGGGGCTACTTCTCTTGTCCATGTCAACCAAGGTAACACTTCACAAATAGAAGGTGATGTAACTAGAGCATGTTGTGCTCCACTGGTCCTGGCAGGTAGCATCGATTCTGCTCTCTCCACCCCCCAGCGTGGGGAACATTGGAAGTGAGCTTTTTTGCCAACAGGCCAGAGACTTTTAAGAACAGTGTTAGCCCCACAGCAACTCAAATAGGGAAGTACTGAAATTCACTATTGGAGCAAAAAATCACACTTAACAGTTCTTATCCGACTGCCTGATATGCTCTCCTGTGAGACTTCACGTGCCCAGCAGCTGTCTCTAACTGGGAGTTTCCAGTCCCACGCAGACAACAATGCAGCTCTCTCTACCTGAGGCAACCGCCTCCATGCACAGCAGCTCATGAATCAAAAAGCTGCAAACAGGGAAATGCAGTTCTCCTAAAAAGGTAAAGATCACTCAACCCAATTATGGCATTTGGAGATACCACGAAGTTTCACTCCACTGAAATGCACATTTTCCAGACTAGAAAAAAAACTACTGCCGGAATGCAAAGCTGACCTCATAACAGCTGAAGCATTTCACTGGGGGGACCTGCATCAAACAATCCATGTGGGAAACTTCTAGCGTACCTCTCTAGAAATACAACCAAACAGGAAGTCAATTTCCACAGCTAACTTGCACACGGGAACCTGAGTTCAGCTTGCTCTAAAGGCCCGGGCTCACTTGCTGCCAGCTTTTCTGCAACCACAATATTTAACCAGTGACCAGAAGTACTTTCAAGAGCAAAACCATCAGGTGCAGAATCCGTTTGCAAATCTCTGGGGGACAGTACCAAATAAGAATTTGCTGCACAGGTTTCTACATGGTTGAAACTGAAAGAGCATCCCAAAGGGTCAAGAAAAACTGCTTTGGTTAGGGAGCGATCAGCGGCTGGGCTGTTCAAAGACAAGACTGTGGCTGGAGGGTAAACTTGGGGCGGTGAGCCTGTGCTTCACCCCAGCCAAAGTGAGCAAGAATGTAGTAGATGAGGATCAGAATAGAAAAATGGTAAGAATTAACACCTGCGGAGAGCAATCTAAACATCCAGGTACAACACTGAAAGTGGAAGCAGCCTGTAAGCACAGAAGACAGATCTCGGAATTGACAGTCTGACAAAATGATCAGTTCTGCAACATTTCAAAAACTAGATGTAGCCTTAGTCCTCATTCCAAAGGGCACCGAGAACATGATGGATAGCACCCTTTTGCCACGACAGAAAGCCCTGGTGCATGAGATCTAGAATCTCACGTGCCATTCTGGCCTTGTCTTTCCAGAATGTAGCAGAGAGAGAGGTACCAAAAAGGTCAAACAAAGTGATCAAGGTAGAGTGGCTGCTCCACAGGAAAAAGGAAACGCCTTCTTCTCATAAACGTTAGTGAGCTTGGGATCATGCTGCCACAGGAGGTGGGGGAGACAAAACAAACGCAGACTGGATAAATTCATAGCCAGAGGATAAATTCATAACAGATACATGTTACGAGGATTAGGATGGACCCTATCTGATGTATCTCACGTATACGACAACTGTGGGTACAAGGGTATTGCGAATTGGAAATGGACCCCCAGAAGCACCTGGGCTCACTTGGTCTCCCTAACCAGCACCTCCAGCTGTCAGCACCAGGCAGAAGGAGGGCGAGATGGGCCCCGGCCCCGGTGCAAGGGCTTTTCTTCCACACCAGCCACAGCTGTCACCCTGCAAACACGCAAGATGCGCCTCCATCTACACTCATGCAGCCACAGACAAGACCCTCTTCATTTTTTCTAAGTTATTAAACCAAAGACATATTGATATACTTCTCATCAACACAAATCATAATGTTTCTTAGCGGTTGCAAAAATCCCTTTGCCCCCTCAGCAGACTGCACTGCCTGGTCTTCAGAGGCGAGAAATGCCCCTGCTGCACCACAACACCCATCAGTAGCAAGAGGTGTTCCACACCTGTAAAAATCACCTTTTAATCAGTTTCCCAAGGTCACACGAAAGTCAGGAAAAGAATCAAGAATGAAGATCTGCACAGTGCTTTATCAACAACTTTTATTTTCAGGTGTCATCCATTTTTTTTCCCGATATTATGGTCATTCAAGCTCATATTTCACAGATGGACACCTTTTGCTCCAGGCATACGCTACTTGATCTATTTTAGAAATCAGGCACAAGATCCTCAGATACGGCCAATCCGCACATGCAATGCGGGAGAATGGTACGCAGAGGTCACTTCAGAGCTATTCAACACCACTGCCTACCGGAACCCAGTTCTGTGGGTGCCGTGCACTCGGGTTCATAGCGCACCTTCACCGCTCCCGCTTCCTCCCAGCAACAGCTCTTTCCCTTGGAAAAAAAAGAAATAAAACGGAGAAGAAAAGGTGCTACAGGAACCTAAAGGATCAATGCTGAAACCTTTGGATTCAGATGCTTTAGAGCCAGACAGGACCAGTGTTTCGGCAGCAGCGGGATGTTTTACCAGACAGAATTTGCCCCCAAATCTAGACTATTTATCTCAAAGGGCACTCTGGATTTAAAAACAATTCAGTACTATACTTTTATATACGTTCCTCATTTGCCCTCTTACAGAAGTGACAGGAGTCAGACCTTGTCCTGATTTACTGAGGTGAAATCGAAGTGTAATAAATGTGGCAAAAAATTACAAGTTCACTAAGACCCTTAGCAAAACACCTGATCACAGAGGCCCGCTTAGAAAGGAGAATTGCAAGTTGTGGCCTCGAGATGCATGACAAAGTTTAACTGCAAAAGCAATGAAGGGAGGGAGAACACAGGACCAATAATGGCCATTCTTCAAAAAGTATTTTGCAGAATGCATTTATGGTCCTTAAATCTCAGGAAAACAAAATCTGAAGGCAAAGCAAGGTATCTGTGAGCAGAACTGGATTATTCATCTCCTGGGTAGAAACATTAGCAGAACAGTAGCATTAACAGTAACATTAGCAGAAAAAGAAGGGGTGGGAAGGACGTGTGGAGTTTACATTAAATTCTGCCTTGATGCATTTCACAGCCGCACAAGAACACAGGGGTTCGTGTTTCAAACAGGACTGGAAGCCAGCAGCCCCTGACGAAGACCTGACGGGCAACGGGCAACACCAGCACCCAGCGCTGACAGGAGCGATGTCAGCAATGGCTCTTTGCACCCCGACCGACCCACAGAGAGGCACAAATGTCCAAACAGGAGGTTTTTCTAAATGAGAAATCTGAAGTGCGTTTGATCATTCATATACAGAATACTTCAGGCTACAATCATTCCCAGCAAGAGCTTTTCCTTAGTGCTTGCCTACATCTGTCAGCCCATGCTGATACACGCTGGAGTTACATTTTCATTGATTTTAACTTTTAACAATGCCACAAGTTAATTCGCAGGTCTCTAGAAGAGACTAACAGTAAGTATAGCATTCCAACGTCTTAATGAACCTACTTCACCAGAAACAAACAGCACAATTAATACATTCATAACTAGGTTTTTTATCACTTTAGGCAGTACATAGTGTATGCTCTCTTCTACACCCCCTCCTGCCACTGCAGAGACAAACAGCTTGTATTTTCCCTATATATAAGCATCTTCCTATATCCAGGCTTGTCATTTTCTCTTCCTATCAGCTGTTTTTTTCAGGTAATGCTGGTGGTGCATGGCGCTTTGCTTTGGAGCCAATTCCACACTGAATATCGATGCGTAGCTTAATTAGGGACTAGGAAAGGAAAATTAAGTGCGGGGAGATGGTATTAACAATACCAAATCGTGATGGCGCAGAACAGGGACCCAAAAATGCATTCAAAAAATTCTACACGTTTTGATGAGTAACAGTTGTGTGTTTTTTAAATCATTTTGTAGCTATGGCTTCCAGTCATGACAATATATGCAATCTCATAAAACGTTCTGATATTAGCATGCCTCTTCAAGTGCAAGTGAGTTGTCAATAAGACAATTAAGACAACATCAATAATACACACTGCATGTTATTATCTGCTATTCGAAACCTCAGCCTATCCAAAGATCTCTAGAAACAAAGAGTACATCTGACATTGGCAAAAACACCCTCCACCAAGTGAAATATGGAATTCTGAGTGTACGCAATGGCACCACTACCTGTAAGGAGAAAAATGAATTGCTTTTAAATACAGTATAAATAACTGCTGCTCATGTAAAACCTGGCTCTACAGAAGGAAGAGCCACAATAGAACATTAGCAATCCTGTGCTTAAATCAATCACTTCTATCACATGATCCAAGTCAATAAAAGTACTGAATAAGTGCTATCATTGACCTTAATCAGCCAACAATTGGCACACAGGGATCAGAAATTCCAGCAGGGAAATCGCTTGTCCCTTGTAAATTTTAGCCTTTGCCAAATCATAGCTGTGCAGTCTCTCACAAGACACCTTTCTGTCCAAAGCACACAAGACTTGGAACAGGAGGAAGGAAGGAAGGAAGAAAGAAAGGATGGACTGGAGTTAACCAAGCAAACTTCCAGCACAGTTTTTCAGGTACAAAACTTAACCAGTGCACCAGCATTCCCATTTCCCAACTGAAGGATACTCTATTCATGATAGTTTTCCCCCAGAATATAGGGGCTGCAGCTGAGCACACAATGAAAACGGTCTTCAATGACTTTACTTAGTGGAAATAACCTATCTGGAAGCAAGCGTGATGAAAATCGTGCTGCACAGTCATTAATTTGGGCTTTAATCCTGATGTCCCATTTCATCCAAAGTTGCCATTAAGCTTGAAAGGAGAAAGGGCTACATAACCGGGACCCAACATTTTTATTTATCCCCCTCATAAGCTGAATGTGATTTCAGATTGAACAGAATAGATTTCCTTGTAACTAATGGATCAGATATATTCATACAATGTCCCTTTATTGATTTTACTTTCTTCTACCTATTGTTTGCATTTTCCTTTGAAAAACACATAACTGTCATTACACTTTAGATGTCCTTCACGATTATTATATCGTTCACTGTTTCTTAACAAAAACTCCATGCTTTGCCAGAGTGTGCTGTCTAATGCAAGCCTCCCCCCTCGCCTAACTGGAGGCCAAATTCTTAGAACATAATGTACATTTCGGGAGGAACAGAAGAAAATTAGGCCCCTTTGGAACTGGTTTGTTTGGGTTTGAAATATGTGTCTTTAAAAATTTAATGAGAGAAAGAAATGGCTACAGGACAGACTTCATTTTCAACACTTTCTAAACAATAAGCCTATTTATATAGCTGATCACATAACGAATTTCTAGGCACTGGATGGAATGAAAAGCCCTTTGCGCTGTGGAAGTCACACTGCATGCGGCTTTCAAGTTTCAGAAAACAGGTATTCAAAGGGATGGAGGCAATAAATTACATATTTTTAACCTATATTGTTCTGAAATTTTACACGGTAGCTTAAAGAACTATAAAAATTTTGGTTTTCAACATTAAAGGTACTGACACTTCACCAGTTTGGGGGAAAGGGGTTGTTTATATGTTTGTTTGTCTTTTTCTTTTACTCCTCCTTGATTTATATTTCAATATTTTCTTCCGAAGTTACAATTAGGGTTTGTTTTAGACGACCTTTTATAACATTTACAATCGTTTAATACAATTAACTTAACTATTTTGAAACCTAAGGATGTGTTGAATTACAGAAGGCTCAGCCCTCCAAAGCCTCCGCGCGCTCCTGTTCCAGCACATGGCTCTGACAGCAAAGGAGTGTTTTGTGGAATCACACCCTATAGCTTTCACTCATCAGGAGAGCACATCAACAGTCATACAACACGCCCGGTGCTCCGCCAGGTTGCACTGACGAAATACCAGATTTTAGACTCTTTTCACAAAAGACAACTTTTTTGCACAGACTCAACATTCAATTTACCTCCCACTGCTGGCGCTACGAGATGAATGCAAGCAGAGGTTAAAAATGTAAGTGTAAAGCAATGCTGTTATCTATAGAACATACACAAAACAAGCTATGAAGCACGAGGCAATGATTCAGCAATCGGATTCAAAACCATTCTCAAATAACCAAAGCAGCTCGCATGCAGGAGCAGCCTTCAGAGCTGTTCACACTTACACGATGACAGCACTTGCCAAAACAGTGATGATATCACATTTTTCAGCTCTCCACCACAGCTAAGCCCGAGGGCACAAGCAAGGGGTAAGGTTTATAGAGTAGGCAGCACCCAGACATAAGCATCTTTGATAGAGCAAAGCTTCCAGCAGCATCTCAGCCAGGTGCAGCCACTTTCCTCAGCCGAGTCTGTGATTACTCCTATGCCGACTATCAAGCCCTATGAAAATAGGAATTATCTGCGCACACCACAGCAGTGTTCATCCACGCACTTCGCCACTGCCGGCCATCCTCCTCAGGGTTTCAAAACCGTACTCGTAATTACCGAAGTTCTTTGAGTGCTTACACAAATACTCAAATATATTCTGCAGATTTGAACTAAAAAAAAAAACCCAAAAAACAAAACAAACAACACATTGACAGTGCTGCTTAATTTCATGTTAAAAGAAACATTTCTTTCAGTCTTACAGATGGGACAAGACAGAAGCCACGGACTTCTGAGGTGCGCTGGATGTGTTAGGACTCCCATCTCCCCCTTTCAGTTTCTACTCAAATCCGCTACTTCTGGTTGTACAGTCACTAACAGCCAAAGCAAATCAGATTCACAATCCAGTCACCACATGGAATCCACTGCACATTTCCAACTGAAACTCGGGACCACTTCAGAAGCTCAGCCTTAACTGATCTCCTCAGGGTTTGGGTTGGTTTGTTGTTTAACGAAAGGAGAAGTTCAGATAAAGGGCTCAAATTCCCTGTGCAAGGCAGCCGTTCCTGGAAGACCTTAGCGCCCCGTAGTAGAAACCTCAGAAGCCCCGTCCAGAATGGAACGTGCAAATGCAGCTTAGGAGACCTCAGTGTCATTGAAGTCAAGGCTATCCCTTTGATACTCAAAGTCTAAAATAAGTCTAAGCCAAATACTGTACCATGAACAAACCCAGTTCAGATAACTGATCCAATTTGCATTTCTGTGTGACGAAGCACTTCCATTACGGCTGTGGCTGTGATAGCAGAGCATCTAGTCAATGTGGCACCTCTGATTGTTACCATGAAAAATCAGGAACTATTCTGTCTGCAGGTGACAACCTAAGGGACTCGACACAAATCTGGGCATGGCCAAGACAGGACTGGCAGCAGGGCTCCCTGAAGGGCGTTAGAGAGGTGCCCAGGCAAGCCCCAGGACTCCGAAACTCAAGAGACATTTTTCTAGGGCAGAGAAGAAGGTTCCAGGTTGTGCTACTGAAGAAAAAAAGTACGTCAGACTACCAATCTTAGGCTTTTTGAGTAGGAAGAGTTTTCCTGGGACATCATAGGAACAACTGATACTACATCCAGGAGGAGCAGCAATTGGCACACAGCCCATGAGAGGAGCAAAGCCAAAAATTCCTCAGCTCCTTTTAGAAGATGAAATCTTGGTTCCATCAACTCCATGGTAAAAGTCCCCAGGACTGAAGGAAGCCAAGATTTCTTGTTGGGTCTATAAAGCCAATAGGGAAAACAGAGGCAAGAATTCTACTGAATCACTCCTTATGCACTTTGGTAAGGAGGCAGTCTGGTCCTCCCCGTTATTATCAGATTCATGCAGGGACAGGGACAGGATCCTTCTCCGTTTTATTTCAAACCATCTTAGGCACATCTTTTCTTCCTTTCTTGTAATGGGAAACTCTGAAGTTGGGGGCTTGCTCAGACTCCAGCTTCTCTCGGTGGCTCTGTCAGATGAAAACACAGTGTGATTTGCTGCATAACCTATGCTGTGCCCCGAGCTGCAGCAGCACTGCATGGTTTCATGTAAGAGACATGTCACAGTCAATAGCAAGTGTGTCAGCTCACTGACAGGCACACAACGTACACCATCATCCTCCAGCGCCTCTCTCCTCTGCAGCCACCGCCTCTTGGCGAGAGCGTAAACAAGACTGGTAGCAAAGAACACAGAACAGGCATTTTATGGGGTTTGTCAGTGCTGGGATATGAAGCTGCTTCGGGAAAGTCTCAGTGCAAGCGAGTGTCAAATGTCACTCATGCTTCCACTGTGACTGCGAACACCGTATAGTGCATAAAACCCAACGTGCCAGTTAAACTGTGCAACTCCCGAGCAGTGCCCTCCATTAAATGTAATTGCATTATCTGACAAATAATCAATGCTCAGATGACACTCAAGAGTCCTAACTGCTAATCCTGGGCTAAAACTACCTGATATTTGCCTTCTTTCTGAAGTTCTATACTATGCCCTCACTTCGATATCAGCCCCAAAGGAGAAGCAGCATCATAAATAAGGTCTTGGCCTCCAATATGAATTTGCTAACTGTGCCATTAGAGAGATGAGGAACATAATCTGGTTTTGGACAAGAGAGGGCTCTTAGCTTTTGGTGGGCAGAATGACATGGCACCTTATATCGTTACTTAGGATATTTAGCGTGTTAATTTCTCCTTCTGTTAGGGTTAATTCTTTAATATTTGGTATAGACCTCTTATTTTACCAGGAATTCCAACGAGAAGGGGAAGTGCAGCAACTTTGATATCGAGGTCTGTAAAGAAAATTAAAATAGCGAATATTAGTTCAGAACAACCTGTGAGAGTGTAAGAGCTGTTTTGTATAGCTGTGGACTACTCCTATCCACATGCTGAGGATAGCATTCTCCTGGGACAGAATAAAAGGCTGTTCTCCCATCCTTTCTCCACCTTGCCCTTTCTCACCTGGGTTTTCAAGTTAGACCTTCCATGGTTTGCAGCCCCTACACCCCTGATCTTCTACCTCACCAACATGGGAGCAAGCACTGGTATTCAAGCTCCTGCCTGAGTCCTGGCTACTCACTACACCTTTTTTGTTTCCATCATCCATGTGTAGCGGTATAAAATTCATTACAAGACTTTTGCCTTCCATACTTCCTCTCCTGTAGCTGGAAAGGACCTAAGCCAGGCTACCCTCGCAGGACCTGCTTCAGAGCCAAGAGTCATGGGCAATGGGAACGGCCCCACGTCTGAAGAGGTTTTGCTACGGGAAGGAGATGGTCGAACAGTGCCAAAAGCATCTTTCCTACTCATCACAAAGAAGCAAGGCTCTGTGACATGAGCTTAATTAACTTTTACATGAATGTTCTATTTGTTTATATTTAATACATCTTTTTTCTAAATGTAACTTAATACTACAGCTCTTCTAAACTATGAAAAGACAGCCTTTCTCTGAACCGTACTTTTTAAAGAACTATTACACCAGTCAATTTGAAAAAAACAATTATGAGACCACTTGTGACTTTTGCAATCATACACATTATCAATGGAAGCAACAGATTAAAAAAAAAAACCAGAAATGTAATACAGCTCATTGCAGGTGTTCAGAACTCCGGAACACCCAACTCCTAAACACAACTGTGACCAGAGTTCTCCACCGCTTTGGCTTTTCCCAACTGCAGGGGGCCTGGTTCAGCACAGACCGAAAGAGATCCTCTGACATCCAGTTTTAGCAAAACAACTAAGCACACGTTTCAACACACCGATTCCACACTAATTCGGGATCAAACACTACTACAGAAACGCTCAGCGTAAGATCAACTGAAGCAGTTGTGGTGGCGTGCAACACCGGACCAGTAAGAGCCTTCTCTGAACAGCTTCAACTGACATTCTTTATGTGTATCTGAACGTCATGTTTATAAAAACTGAAAGACAGCTCATGAAACAAATGACAAAGAACCACAAACTGCTCACAGCTGAAAGAACACACAATCCTCCCCCCAAATACTAAGGGATCCCCAAAATCTACAGAAACTTTTGTTAACATACAGCCTCCCTTGAAAAATCTAAATACATAAACCACAAAGTATCAAGCGTAATAAAAAGACGAGACCACGAAAAAGTTCTTATTCTTATCATACCAGTTTCTCAGAGATAAGCATATTTATTCCTTCTACAGGTACCTTCATCTCGTGCAGCTATTAGACATGTGAGCATCCTATAAATTACTATTTTTCAGTAATTATTACTTATGTTCTCCTTGTGCCTTTGACAAACGGCATACACCTGCTCACAGGAAGACAGGGCACCAGGCAATAGGTGTTCCACTACGGACTTCCACTGGAGAGCAGCAAGCCCTAATAGAATAATCAGTACCTGGATTACCTAATCGAAGGGTTTAAGCATTGGCAATATCATTGATAATAAAGCAATAAGTTAGAAGAGCCTTCTTAACCTGGATGTCCAGCAATGATTGAACTAAATAATGGGAACTAAATAATGGCTGAATATTGGTTAGAATTAATGTTGTTCACATTTAGATACAAATTATCTTGGTAGGGTTTTGCATATTGATTGTGCAATGCTGTTAACTCCCCTTATTTCTATAGAAATAAATGATCCCTACTCAACACATAAAAGCTGCCCTCGTACTAAACAACGATCTCAACAGGGGGCAATTCCTAAATGGAAGTAACTGAGGGGAGCAAACGCTACTCTGTGCGAGCAGGCTGCCGAGAAATACCTAGGACCCAGAAGAAGGTACAAAGTGTTTCCAAGCCTAGCAGAATCTTCAGTTTAACCAGGCCAGCTTCCATCTTACAGAGATGATGCTTTCTGAACACAGCTGTACAAAACATCCTTACAGAGGATGGAAAGAGTTCAACAGGCTCCACCCCCCCTTTATTTTTTAACGACTTTCCTGTTCCAAAACAGAGGAGATTATCAAAGGAGATAAAGCTGTCTTCAAACCCAGCTTGAAAAGCCACGTGCAGTACTCCTGGCTGGATCCGCCAGCCTTGCTTCTCCTGACGTGTTCCCCTAGTGCCCACAGTGAGACCCCGAGAGCAGTTTTTGTAGTCAGACTCCTGCTCCGGTGCACACAGATGTAGCTGAGACCATGCTGAAAGCCAGCACTTGTCTTTCAGCTTCGCTCTGGTCTGCTCTGTTTTGTACAGAGCACCAGCAGCAGAGAAACGCTGAGAGATTACTGCCATGCTAAAAAAATTCAGGGGTATTTTCATGAACAAAATCGGAAACTGTAAAACTGTACCATGATTTTTTTAAATAACAAAACATTTGTTCCATAATAAATATTATTAAAGCAAGAATAAAAGCAAAATTAGTAAGAGATATATGACGTGTTATAGCAACAAGCAACAATAAAAACTGAGGACTTATTTGTAAATCTCTACTTGTAAAGAATCAACATAAAAGAGAGGCTCTTTTGCTCAGCTAGGTAGTATTTTATTTGACTCCAACATATGAAACACATCTTCAAAAGCCCAATCCCCCAACAGAAAATCTCGCCAAAGCAAAGCACACCCAGAAAAACAGTCCCCATCTGATTAAAAACATCGATATCTTCTGAAAAAGGTACCCGACGAAACGTCATGTGGTTGACGACTATGGACTGGCCAGACTGTGTTTACAGAGGCACCAAATCTACTGTGGATGTTCACCCGAGCAGCAGGGTGAACTGAAGACTGCAGTGCGTTACGGACTGTGCACGTGTGAACCGTTATCAAAGCCAGACGGCTTTATTAAAAATATGAACCATAAATCACAACACCTTTTGCAATGTCACAGAACGGCCGCCTGATAATAATTTCTGTTGTGGAAAGAGATCTCAACAAACACAAGTTATGTCTAATTTAATAGTGGGTTTGAATCCACTGTATAGGCTGTATTTGGTAAGTAAAAGGTTAATACGGTGAGATCAATGAGCTGGAATTGTGACGTGTGAGTAGCCAATCAACAGTTGGGGTCTGAAAGAGGCTGAGATATCATATTTATCAAGCAGTATTTTTTTTTGCTTGTGTGATGATGACCTCGAGCAGAAGCAAGGTACATTTGACTCACCCAGCTCACACCCAAAAACAAGATACTGAATCTATTAAGCGGACCTTTACAACATTCATGAAGGTCTTCGATTAGTGAACTTGGTGCTGAATGCTCATCATAAAAGCACTGCAGCAGTATTTACAGCGTGGGAAACTCATGACTCTTCATGAGACGGGCTCTAACTTCTCAAGAGGTACCTGCAGGTCCCCATTTCTCCCCTATGCAATAGGTTTGTGGTGGCAGCCGAGTGACACCAATGAAGACAAAGTCTGGCAGAGCGGGAAACAAGCGGGGAAGATCTGGGTGCCTAAGACCCCTCAGTTACTGGGGCAGAAGCCCCTGGTGAGGCACAACACCTCCTCAGATTGCCCAAGGCCAAATATTCCTAAAGGAGCATCAACAGCCACTAATTTGGGCCACCCCCACCTCTTTGGCACTTGTACTGTAAAGGAAAATAAACTAAAATCCAAACTCACTCATCACAAATGCTTTTTAAAAGAGAATTTAAGAGATTTCACGCAAAGGAACTGTCAGCCAATATTTTATTCCCAGGATTTTACTATGATTAACCTGCCAAGGACCCAATTTTATACATTCGTGATGTGTAAAAGTTCTGCGGGTACCAGCAGCAGGAAGGGTACGCCCAGGGTGCAGACACAACCCCAAATCCCCCTCAGCTGTAGGGGAAAAGTCTCACAGCACTGCTACATCAGAGATCAACTCAGAGCAGTTCTAAACGATTATAATAGTTTAACCCAACTACAACAGGTATTTGCATGGAGGTTAAGGGGCTGAGCTCAAACCTTTGAAAGTCAACTACAAGATGCTCATGGATTTCCATGGACTTTGAATCTGCTCCCAAGAAATATTCTGGCCACCATTTCTTGTTCCATTATGACAGAGGGTAGAGTCCTGACTACAGTTTAAAATACACAGAAAAACACTGTATATATTTCTTAAGATCGACTTAGAGAAACACCATTGCTGTAGTTCAGATCTTATATAAATCAAAGTTGCACAAAAATTGAAGACCAATAAAAATGTTTCCATGATTCTTTTTTTAATCCCATTGAAAACAATTTTTTGTTGTAAACAGTTTTGCTAGCCAAGCACTGCAGCATTGTGCAACTGCGTGACAGCCAAAGAGAAACTGATGAAAAGCTGACTAGATTGATTTCATTTTTCCAACCAGAGTGAAATACGTAAAAGGAAATAACAAAATGGTGAAGTTATTTTTCATATAAAAAATGTTCACATTTAATAAACTCTGATGGAAACCGCACAGCCAATGGTAACCGCTTCTGAAATGCATCTACAGATCCCTTCATTCTGCATGGAAACGAGGGCAGAAGTGGTGTCCTGTAGCACCTTTCCCTCTCCTCTGGGACCACAGGAACACTCTTCACTGAAGGAGTCAGATCTAAGCGCTCCTAAACTCCATATCACCCATTCCCTCTCCCTGCTGTGACCTCCCAGGTTTCTGTGTAGAAGTCTGGCAGGGGGTTACTACTGGAACTCAGAGCTATATTTATTCCCTTGGCTCCCATCCATCACTGTTGCAGAGCAGCCAGAAGGGGAACCAACCAATACAGCATGGGATCTGCCAGAGTTGTACTGCCAGAGAAGTTAAGAATGAAAGAGGAGACAGAAGCAATCAGAATGAGTATTTCTGTCTCTAAGGAAAGAAGGGTTTCCTCCCTTTGTGGATCCCCCTCCTACAGATTAAGACTTTTTTTTCCCTCTCCCATTTAAGGAATCCCAACATTTATGTTGTACTTCGCTCCGCCACACAGTACAACCACAGAGAACACCATCGACACCCTCTGCACTGCATGCCCAGCCAAGGTGCCTGTGGCAGAAAGGTCTAATCCTGCTCTTGTTGCACCTCCAAGAGTGCTCAGGGGGACGAAGGAATCAACTTGCAGCTTCTGTTCAAACACATCATCCACTGAACAAAATGATGACAACCAAACTCCATTTTGAGATGAAAACTCTTTGGATTGCCAAGACGTGCCCCATCACCAACTTACTTTTCTAATCACTGCTTTACAGCCTTGATGAGAAAGGTATAAAGCTGAGTAAGGAACAATTTTCCCGTGTCACAAATCTTTTGAAGGTTTCAGAATTTCCTCATTCCCCACTGGGATTAACTCAATACTTTCAGCAACTTTTCAAAAGAAAGCACTAGCAAGACAACATTAAGAACATGAAGGCTCTCACCACATCACAGTCAGGAGCACAAGCTGCGGGACTCCACAACAGAACGAAGCTGGAGACAGTCTCTCACATCACACTTAAGTGCTGAAGGCAAGAGTCAGCCCTCTTCTGACCCATGGAATAATTAAGCAATTATTTAAATTGGAATACCCTGCAGCAGGAACTTAAACAGACCCACCCAGGAAGAGCCAAAGCATGGTGATTAGAGCACTCACCTGGGATGTGAGAAGCTTGATTTTAAGAAGCCGATTCCAATCATATATGCGAGGAAGGATCTGAATGCAGCTCTCCAGTGACCCAGGTGCATTTCATAATCACCAGTACATAATAAAGTGCAGAGATGCAACTCTTTCATTTTGAGCAGAAACTCAATTGTGGATCTGAGAAATCCTTCAAAGATGCAGCATGTTGATGCAAACTAATGAACACGCATTTTTCAACCGCAATGAGAAAATTCCAGCTAGTTCTGGCCAGAACTATACTTCTATACCAGGCTAGCACCTAGGGTGCCAAAGACTCTCAAACAAGCAACAGTTAAACTACAGTCCACAAGTGGTTGTGGATCTCCTACTGCTCGTTTACCTAACAGCATCTCTATTTATCACATACACATGCATATAGCTTTGTTTATTCAAGTAAAAGACAGATGTTTGGACATTCGCTCTTCAAAACAACAAGGAATATCTTAAAATATCTAAGCTGTTTTAGAAGAAATACTATGGTGAAATTCAATCAAGGGCGTTTTGTTAGCTAGTATTGTGGTACTAATAAAGATGCTGGGTTATCTCCTACTCATTATTTTATTAGCCTTAAGAGGAATTACACTCCTATGGCAAAATCTCATCGAATCAATGAAGGAGAGATCTCTTAAAAAGGTAATAAGTAGTCATTTTATTATACATTTCAATTTTGGGTAGCCTGTAACCTTTGCAATTTTTTAAACTGAAAAGGCTGGGTTTCTTTTTGCACTTGAAATAATGAAACAAGAAAAAATTTAATCAGTATCTCTTTTGGAGAACATCAGCCTTTCCACTGATTTTACAAACAGTGGGGTTACACAATGTATTTATAGTGGAACTAGGAATCACGTGGGACTCGCCTGGTATGGAAGGGAAGTTTTACCTTCTAACTCAGTTCTACCCCCACTGAAATAAGAGGAGCAGGACTGAGTCCTAGAAATCACATCAAAATCGACCAAAATTTTGCTTAGCCTTTATGCACTTTCCTCTGAGGAAAATCATCATTTTCCTCAAAAATGGAGGATATATTCCAACAAAACAAAGGTCCGGTGAAAAGCCACCTGTAGCAGCAGCTTCAAAAGTAGTGTTGCTTTCCAACATCGAGTCAAACTTTGACACTCAAAAAACTCAGAAGTCATCACATCGAGTAAAACCCATGAAAACATTCATGCAAACCCTTGAGAAATAATAAAAAACAGAGTGTTTTGTCTACATGCAGAGTTTTTCAGAAGTGATCCAGCACTGATATGGTAGAACCGGGGCAAACACCTGTCAGAAATTCTTGGTCACTAGAGCAGAAGACAGTTTCTGATCTCCCGTCAACTATAAACTAAAGCCAGACAAAGCAAGATTTCTCCCTAATTCACTTCCAACACTTTACTCTCACATCAACCCCCGGAATAAAGCTGTTATCAACACCAAAATGTTGCACTGCCCTGAAGAAAAAACACCTGTAGATCTAGAAAGGAAATGTTGGAAACGCACACAAGCATAAAATGGAACCCATCCATACAGAGCTATCAAAAGGAACATCAGGAAATGAACATCCTTTGGTAACAGAAACCTGACTTTACACCTCCTCGCTTTCTTCACCGTAACTCTCACATGCTCCTTCTCAAACAACAAACCTAAGCTTCCCCTGAATTCATTCATGCTTTCCTTGCAGGTAATTTATTCCACATGTTTATTATACTTTGCATGAAGTAATTCTGCTTGAGTGTCTTATTTACTCGTGCTTTTATAAATTTCAGATTAAAGGGACCTATCGCTATCTGTACCCACCAGAGCTGTCCCACGTCAAGAGTGATGGCACCAAGGGCTGCACAAATCCACGGGCACCAGTTCAGGAGAGTGAAGTAAAACAACATTCATGCAATGTGCTACAGTTAGAAAAATAACTCTAAGGCCAGGCTGGCAACCCAGCTCGACGCTATCGCACGGCTTCGCAGGGCTTACTCCCAGGCCAGCGGGGGCCACAAGTACAGAGGAAGCCATCCACATAGCTGTGGTCCCCGACAGCAACCCCTCCACAGCACGGATGAGCTCAACAGGGCTCCCATCCTCCTCAGAAAGAACCACAGAGACTGCGCCAGAATATCCCAAAGGCACGAAAAAGGAGGAAAAGTTTGTATCAGCACTCATCACAGTTACAAAAAAATGACATCTAAGAAACCATAACAAAATTCACATGAAGGCTGAAACAAGCTTTTATAAAAGGAAGCAGCGGGACAGCCATTTATCCCTCTGCGCTGTGACTCCCTGCCCCACCTGAGGCTGATGGAAAGGAAGGTTCCTCGGGACATCCCTGGCCACCCTGATGCAGAACAGGGGCGTGGGCAGCCCCCACGGCCAGCGCCCCACACGGGCTGTGGGCTGAAAGCCGGCTCACAATCTCCTCGTCCCCGTCTCTTGCTTCTCCCGTTGACAAAACCAAGACAGAGCCCCATTTCTCCCAAGGAGCCTTTCCCTGGCCCTGTGGGAAGCCCACCTGGGATAAACTCTGCCTGCTATCTCCATGGCCCTCCACCCTCCCAGCAAGCGCTCGCTCCCTCTGCGAGGCCGACACCTGCAGCTGGACGGTTTAACACCAACGGATCAGACCCGAGCGCCTGCGTTGAAGACACTCGCCCTGTGCCTCGCCCCAACGGCGGGAGCGCTACCAAAGCCACGGCTGCTATTTTCAGGCACTGCTACCTGCAGAACTCTGCTCAGGTCCCACCACCATGGGCAGCGCCGCTTTCCTCATAACACGACAAACATTTGTAACGAAGGAATTCCCTATTTTCACTTTTGGTTATAGGAGTCTGGAATACTGCAATGCACAATGAGCACAGAACAGACACCAAGGCTGCTGTGGCTCTTTCAGTTCTGTCTTCTTCATCTGTGTTTAAAACAGTCAGATTGTAACAAAATTGTTTGTCTTTAATATAGTTCAACTTGACCTGATGAACCCATTCCTTTTAAAAACAATCTCACATGGAGAATTTAGATTAAGACCTCTAAAAAACAGTGACTTCAAAATACTTTCAAGGCCGCCTCTTCTGATTTATAAAACACAGACAACGAGGCTAATTATAATTACTCTATAATTCTTTGGCTTTTTTTGATGCATCTGGTTATCTAGTAAGATGCACCTGAAAATTAGAGCAAATTTAAATATAAGGGAAAGGTGCCAAATTCAGAATACGGGAAGAATCTTCCCTCTGGGAGCACGTTTAGTCACAGCGCTGGTGCAGTTGGGCAGAGGCAGCCCAAATCCTCCCTTGCTAACAGTTCCCGTGGCTCCTTCCTGATCTGGATCTCTGCTCCCTCTGAAAAGATGCTTCAAGTCTCTCACTCAGTGCTTGCCTTCATTGCTTAACCTGCCAACAGGAGTGAAAATGTCACAGCAGTTACTGTGATTCACTCATATTCCGACAGACGCTACTCAGTTATTTCACGTTCACCCATCAGCTCATTACAATTTTCACTTGTTTCTATCTGAGGCCAACTCTGAGCAGTGATTTGGTCAGAAAAAGTTCATACTCTGCAGTCGGCCACACAAGTGGAAGCTGGAACCGCACAATAACCCTAAGAGCACCAAATTAAGCATCTCAGAATTATTTTACTTTTACATATTTTCTTTCAGTAGCTCATCCTTTTTTCCCCTTCTGTGAACATCTGTGCCCAGAGTGGCTTCACTGGAGAAATCTGGGGGTCCAGCTACAGTTGCCAGAAATAAGTTTATCCATGTTTCTACAAAAGAGAGAATACATATTCTGTATTTTCATCCATGTTCTTCCCTGAATCCCAAACTGTTTGCATCTCTGAAACAGACACACAAAATGCCTCAAAGAAGAGGGGGTAAAGAATAAGGCAAAAAATGCAAGGTGTGAATGAGAGAATAGGAAAATGGCTTTGCAAGATCACACTGCTTTTAGCATTTTGAAGAGCCAATATACACCTACTCTGGCATCTGAGAGAAATTCAGAGATTAAAATTTAAATTTTACTTTAAAATCCTATTAAAACACACTAACTCAGAAGATAATAAAAAGCTTTAATTGTCCTCATTCAAACTAGTAAAATAAAACTATGCATGGCTTTTTTTCCCTCCATTTTTTATGAAATTCACATAAATCCATGCACTTTTTCTATGCCTTTTTTTTTTTTCCTCCAGTCAAAGCACTCTAAAAACACCTGTGCAATTCAAAGTCAACTTTAAGCAAAAATCAACATTTGGAAAAATGACTTCTACTGATTTTCTGACACTTGATGAAACTCGTGCTTGCCAGGGAATAAGCACAGCCCATATGAACGGACTAGTGCGTTTTCTACATCTGTGCTAAGGCAAACCTCTTTGGCCACCTAAAGCTGCCATGGTGGGTAAACACCTAACGTGTCAGCTTTCTGAACTGTGGATCACGATTCCTGATCTCAGCGCTGTCTTCATGGCTGCGAGCAAAACAGTGGTCCCGATGTCGCAACTTCCAGGCTACTCTCTTCTGATAATGAATGGGTTGGGTTATTGGCCTCCAGCGTGGATAGAAATATGACAATCAGCCTCTTCATTATATAAAAGTCTACAGCGAGGACAGTGCCAGACAACTCGCAGAGTATTAGAGCTCAAATATGTTCAGAAGTCAAAAAGCCCGGAGAACAATTCCTTGTTTTTCTTCTTTACAACTGATAAAGTCAGTCAATTTATTAAAAGTGGTTTAATACAGTATTTCCATCACAGCAATTTCTATCTCCGGGACCTCATTTGCAGAACACAGCTTTAGCATGCAAATATTTCAGATACGTCCTCTGCCAGTGGAACCGAGAGACAAACCTCTCCTCCATCTGCAGCTGTTAATTGTCATCGTTCAAACAGCAAATGAAAACAAAGTTTAAGCCACTGGCGCTTTAAAAAAAAAAAAAAAATCATATTAAATCTCTTTTACCTGCAGCGATAGAAATTCAAAGTCACAAGCAAAACCTGAAGACAGAGCAGCCGGGAGAAGGTGCCCCCGTCGCAGGGTTTAGGAGCTGCACAGCCCCCGCGCACCTCCTGACCGCCAGCGGCTCTCCGCACTTTGTCCCCGCGCCGGGGACCGCTGCTTCTCTACACGCTGAAAACTTTAAACAACTCATTTATGATTCTTTCCTCCTCAAGATCACCAGCACGTCCACTAGGAGACGAATTAAAAGTGAAATTAAAAATAAGGACACCAGAAAGGGAAAAAACAGAAGAGAGGAGGGCAAACATCTCGGGCTGTTTACAAATGTTTTTATAATGACTAGAAATCACAGATCCCACTTTAGCTGGAAAATAATAATGAAAAATAAGCCAAACAAGCAAAAGAAAAAAAAAAAAAAAGCAGGAGGTGCTGCCTGAGCTCAGGGCCCGATCCTCAGCGCTGCTGAGCACCCGCTGGGGTCGGTGGGAGCGACGCGCGCCGAGCAGCTCCGCGGCTCAGGGCCCAACGCGCTGGGGGGCACGGCGGGACCGGGGGGGCACGGCGGGTCCGGGGGGGGCACGGCGGGTCCGGGGGGGCAGGCAGAGGGGGGGCGAGGCAGAAGCAGAAGGGGGCACAGAGGCAGAAAGGAAGGGGCGCAGAGACAGAAGGGGGTCGAGGCAGAAGAAGGAAGGGGAACGGAGGCGGAAGAAGAAAGGGGAGACCGAGGCAGAAGGAGGGGGACCGAGGCAGAACCCTGCAGGTTCAAAGTCATCTGTCAAAGCGCTGCTGCTCCATCCCTAAGCCGCAAAGCCACGGTGCTTGATCTACAGGGAAGAAAAGTTAATTCCTAGTGCTCGCGTTTGTCAAGGATCAGGACGCCAGCGCTGCCATAGCCGGGCACACCGGGCAGGCGCCCGCCGAGCCCGCCGGTGCCCCCCCGGCACTGCCCTCCCGCCGTCCCCGCCCGGGGCCGCACGCGGAGGGGACGCTAAAACGAGGCGCCTCCGGGGTTTGGGAAGTAACCGCTCCGCCGGCTCAGTCGATTTTTTTAAGCACAACACACGCGATCTGTGAATAATGGTGAGGATCCGCTCGGTGATGAGGAACAACAGCGCGGCGCGTCTCCCTCCCGCACGACTCGGACGGCAGCGCCTGCAAAGCCCTCGGCCATCCCCGCCAGCCCCGCGGCGAGAGCCTCACCTCCCGGCGCGGCTGCGAGGGAAAAAGTTATGAAAGCAGACAGAAAACCTAAAATCCCTGAGGCTACAGAAAAATCCCGCTATTGAGAAATAACCCCAGAGACCGCCCAGGGAATGTACAGCTTTCAGAAGCACTTCTCATCTTATTTGCACTTAACCTATTGATGTACTGATGCAGGTCACTTACTTTTCGGATATGTTTGAACTCTTTACAATCATTGCAGATCGCCGCGGTTTTCACTCGGGCTTTTGGGTTTTTTTTGGTTTAGTTTGGATATTTTTTGCAAACAAGGTTCATTTAAAAAAAAAACAAACCTCCAATTATGCAAATCTGCTGGCGGATAAGGTGGTGAATATTCAACGTGACGGTGATACAGTAATAGTTCAATGCGATGCACTGTACTGGACAGATTTATGAGGCAACGTCACTACTACGTTCTGGTCCTCGCCGAAGCATCTTGAAGTTAATTAAAGCTGCAATGTCCACTTTTCCAGCCATTCAGGTTTACTATTTCAACATCAAACCGGCTCGGGGGCCTCCCCCCTCGCTCCGTGCATTTAAGCAGCCTCCACAGTCAATGAACAATGAACAAAGATTGGAGTGATGGGGGGGAGAAGGAAAAAAAACCTCCACAGGAATAATCAAATCCGGTTTAAACAAGTAAAAATATAGTTTCTAATATTAAACTGGAAAAGAAAACATTCTTCTCCAAGCGAACGTGCAGCGGCGCTTCGCCAGCCCCTTCAGAAAGGGTCTAAAAGCAGCCCGGTCCTTTTTATTTCGAGCGGTGAATGAGCCCAAACAAGGCTTCTAAACTTAATTATGACACTTAAAATAGTCTCTTTCGAGCGGAGCGGGCGCTGCCGGCGGCTCCGCGGGGCCGATGCGCTCAGCAAACGCGGCCCCTGTTGGATCCGCTCTAAACTGCACGGGGGGGGGCGCAGCCCCGCCGGCACCGCCGGAACGAACCCCGGGACAGCGCCTGCACCCCAGCAATGCCCGCACCCCCCGGGACAGCGCCTGCACAGCCCCCGGCCGGTGCCTGCACCCCCTTGCAATGCCTGAGCCTCCCAGCAATGCCTGCACCCCCCGGCCAGTGCCTGCACCCCAGAGCAATTCCTGCACCCCTCGGCCAGTGCCTGCATCCCAGAGCAATGCCCGCAGCCCCCGGCCAATGCCTGCACCCCCTTTGCAATGCCTGAGCCTCCCAGCAATGCCTGCACCCCTCGGCCAATGCCTACAGCCCTCGGCCAATGCCTGCACCCCCCCTTGCAATGCCTGAGCCTCCCAGCAATGCCTGCACCCCTCGGCCAATGCCTGCACCCCCCTTGCAATGCCTGCACCCCCCCCCTTGCAATGCCTGAGCCTCCCAGCAATGCCTGCACCCCTCGGCCAATGCCTGCACCCCCCTTGCAATGCCTGCACCCCCCCTTGCAATGCCTGAGCCTCCCAGCAATGCCTGCACCCCAGAGCAATGCCCGCAGCCCCCGGCCGATGCCTGCACCCCCCTTGCAATGCCTGAACGTCCCAGCGATGCCCGCACCCCCCGGGCAGTGCCCGCACCCCCCGCCGCCCAGCAGCGCCCGCCGGAGCCCTCCGCACCCGCGCAAGCCCCGCACCCGCACAACTCAACTTTTCTCACGGAGCGCGGACCCACCGGCAAAAAAAAAAAAAAAAAAAAAAAAAAATCCCCCAAAACCCAAACCCGAAATCGGTGCCACCCTTTTAATTTTGCGTTGAAGTTCACAAGCGGCACCGCTTTCCTCCCGCCCCCCCCCCCCCAATAATTATTTCCCAAACTGCAACAGATGGGCGCATTAAAACCTGGATTCTTTCCTACCCAGCATCAAAGAAGCTCTCGTCCTCCCCCCCATCCCGCTCCGCACCCGCGGACGCTCCCGCCGTCCCCACCTCCCGCGGCCGCCGCGAAGTTAGTCTCGCCGTTAACCCGTTGGCGGCCGCGGGCGCCGCGGCGGGGCAGGTGCCGCCCCGCTCCCCCCCGGGGCTCAGCCCTGCCCTGACATTTAGTGCCTACTTGAATGTCAGCCCCGCTCCTCGCAGCATTATGCACGGCTCCTATTCATAAGAGGTCGATTAGAGCACAAAATGGCAGGTCTCCGAGGCACTTGAATCTCACAAGTTTGACACATGGAATGCATCAGCTAACTTTGATTTAAAAAAATAAATAAATAAAAATAATAGCAATAATAAAAGAACCCGAGTTTATAAATTATACAGCGAGACGGAGGGAGGAGGGGTTGAGGGGGGGGGAAAGCTGCGTTTTAAAGTCACTTCGGCAAAGTTTGCTGCCTTTAAAACAACAAAAAAGAAAGCATCAAAGAAAGTTTGGTGGGAGTTGAGGGGCAGGTTTTGGGGCTGCGGCCCCGGCAGCGCGGACCCCCCCCCCCGGCCCCGGCTGGGAAGTAACGGTTCGGGGAAGAAACGAGGGAGAAAGAGCGAAAAGAAAAAAAAAAAAAAAAAAAACCGTAAGGGTTTTTTCTTCAGGCTAAGTTCTATAGCGCCATTCAATGGCTTCTCCGCTCCTTTCATTATTTTCTGCTTTTCCCCTGACAGCCCTGCTTGCAAACGTCACTGCTATGGATATTTAATTATACTGTATTTTTTTAATCACGGTGGAAAACGCAGGCCCCGTCGCGATGATTAAAAAGAAATAATAATAAATTTTTTAAAAAAGCAAAAAGAAAAAAACCACACTCCGGACCGAGTTTGGAGCCTCTTTGATGCCTCCCGGGAGCCTCCCGGATCCTTAAAAAAAAAAAAAAAAAAAAAAAACACCACCAAAAAACAAACAAACCTTTTTTTTTTTTTCCTGTTTGTTGTTTTTTGCCTTTTTTTTTTTTTTTTTCACCATTGTCTTCCTTACCTTAAAATTTCAGGCGGAGCGCGGCGGCAACTCCGGCCCGCGCGGGGAGCGCTGCAGCGGGCTGCGCGCGGCGGAGCGGCTCCACATGCCCGAGGTGCGGGGCCGCGCGGGGCCGGGCGCTCCCGCCGCTCCCGCCGCATCCCGGGCGCTCGCCCCGCACCGCCGCCCCCTCCCGATCACCCAACATCACCCGCCATCCCCATCGCCCGCCGCGCACTCCCCCTATCTGGTAGGTGAAATGCATTGTACCGTTAAAAAAAAAAAAAAAAGCAACTCCATTGTCGTCTTGGCATAATTCGCAGCAACTGGATAACTGGATAACTGGATAACTGGATAACTGGATGGCTCTTGCGGCACCGAGCTTTGATGAGCCCGCAGCTCAACCCTTGATAGAATCATCTACAAAGAACGGGCTGCCATCGTCCATTTTTCTTCCCCCCTCTCTCATCTCCCTCCTCCCCGTCTCGCAACTAAGAAACCATTTAACACGGCGCGGCTTGGTCGTGACCTTGAGCCCGTGTAAACAGCGCGCGGATCGCGCTCCGCATCGCGCCCCGCGTCCCGCGCCCCCCCCCCGCCCCCCCCCCCCCCCCCCCCCCCGCTTACCTGCGCCCCGCACGGAGCGAAGTGCGGCCCCGCGGGGGGAGACGGGCAAACTCCCGCCGCGAGCGCCGAGCGGGAGGCACCGCTCCGCCGGTTAAGAGAAGTAATCAGCGATAAAGTGACGTTGATCTGCACTGTAACCTTGTGGCGTATTTAATGTAAATAAGCCAGTTATGTTGCCAATCGCATGCACACAAACACATAAAGGTCCTCGGCGTTGCATTCTGATTCTTTCCATTAGAGCCGACTTTATTTACATACGCTATTTAGGGGATCATGATAATTCTAAAACAATACTAGTGCCAAATGATTATGAAAATATGATTTTAATTAATCACGTAGTAGGCAAGGAAATTAGCATACGGTAATTAAACTTAGAGAAAAACGTCATGGAGGTTCTCTGCCTTATGGGTTCGGAATAATCATTAAACGATGGGTTTTCAGGACTTAATTATCAAACAAATAACTTTTTTAAAGCAACTTTACAAGGTTTATCCGCAGGGCGACGATTTAGTAAATAATATATAACCGAGCAAACAAGGTGCAAATGTGACTGGTGAAATAGGTTGTGTTTCTACAAAGCGGGGAGAGGGAGGGGGGGAGAGGCTGAATAATGCAATTATGGATTCTGTGTCCCATAGTTGACAAAAGCATGGTGCCTCAATAGACTCTTTGTTATGGGATTATATAATGATTGTGGTGTAATTATGGGAAAAAAGATTTAGTAATAATAAAAAGTATCAAAATACACCAATGAGCAGCTTGTTTTAAAGAAAAGGCTCGCATGTGACATTAGGGGCATGTTAATAACAAAAAGCCAGGATCCGAAAGGGTTGACAAATAAAAAAGGCTGTGATGCGCATGATTAAGAAGCGATGGAGACAGATTGATTATTCAAAATGCCGAGCCACAGGGACACTTAAAACATTGATTCAGGTAAGACTAGTTTCATCTTGAGTGAAATGAGTTCCCTGAAGATGACTGGCATACATTTTAAATCAGTTTACTACATAAAAAGCATAACATCACAAGCTGAAACCTTCTGCTTAAAATAGGAGTCCAAGGGAAAAAAAAAAAAAGTTTATGTTCGTGGCGATCCCCAGAGGGACTCTGGAATTGCAGAGGAAGGGGTATGGATTAATTAGCTCGTCCTAAACGCTGCACTTAAACGCACCCATCCTTTCCAATTCCCAGCCTCTGTCCCCGGGTGCTCGGGTCCAGCCCCGAGGGGGGATCAATAACCTGAAGGCACCGCAGGACTTCTTTTTTTTTTTTTTTTTTTTCCCCTGCCCTGGAACTAAATTAACTTTCCATGAAAACTGAAAAATTAGCGAGATTTTTTTCCCATTGATTTTTTTTAAGCGAAGTTTAGAAGTAGTTGGTCAGAGCTTTTCAATGTTTTTAAAAAAAAAAAAAAAAAAAAAAAAAAGATTCCCATGCCTATACGGAAAAGTTTAGGAATTCACTCTGCATTTTCCAATTTGATGTGTCTGAAATTCTCTTTGAACAAATTCCAAAATACAAGTTTTTTCTATAGAAATTAGCATAGCAATCACATCAATAATATCACTATCTCTATGGGAATGATAACTGGAGCAGTGGGGGTGTTCTTTATTTCAATTCTTCGTGGATCAACTGATTATATTCTGTCTTCTTTTGAACTTGTTATTGTAAGTCAAGTGATTCTTTATAAGTGACAGCCCTGACAAAGAGACGAGGATGGGAAAGCAGGTCGAAAGGAAGTCGCCATATGGACTTTAAAAAAGGCACTTTTTAAACAAGATAATGGGGGAATGGATGTTGCCTTTTAACCCTGTCAAGGCTGAACGTTATTAGCAGTCTCATAAAAGAACGTGCTATACCTTTTGTAAAAAACGATCAGATTTCACCTTGCAGTTTCTGTGACCTCAGGCTTCGTGAGACAAACAGCGCGGGAGGCGATGGCCTTGGAGAGGAAGGGGCCAAATCGAGCACCTGGAATCATCAGCAGGCGGGGGGAGATCTGAGCGCGCGAGCAAAGAGTTACAGTGGAATGGGAGCTCAGGAAAACCCCGTGGCTTTATTTCCTCAGACGAAGATAAGAATATTGGCTAGAGATAGGTGGAACAGCCATGGACAGCAGAAGGGCTTTAGACAACTGGCTGGGATTTCCTGTTCCTCTGGTGCAAGTGCATGATGCTCATTTAACGACAACCCATGGAGTGAAAAATGGAGCGTTAGCTTGAGGGCTTTGACTCTGATCCTTGCAAAACTAATTTCTCCTCCCCTGTCTCTTCTGGAGGGAACAGGAATTTCCCTTCAGGAACTTCCAGGTGGACCAGAGATGCGATACTAAACCCTCACCGAGCTGAGGGGCAGAGCTGTGGTCCACAACTGGGGAATGTCCAGACCATTCTTCTTCATGGTTCAGCTGACCATCCAGCTCAACTCTAAGGGAAGAGAACGTCGACCAAAGTCTTCTCAAAATCTGGAAGAGTGGGATACTGCAGGCAGGCAATGGTGCTGTCAGGGGGGGATGCTGTTACCAAGACTGATCAAAACTCTTGTCCCCAGAGCCTCACAGACACGATTATTTGGGGAGGGGGGGTGTGGTGGTGGCCCAGCCCTTCCCAAAATAGACCATGAGGAGATAATGCAGATCCATGAGCTGAGTACATCCTACAGACAAGAGACCTCTAGATTTTATTGGCTCCAGCACCTAAGCAACGTACACCGGTGGGATGGGATTCAGAAGACCTTGGATGTGAGCTCAGGGAGACTTTGCTCCAACCTCTCTCAGAATTCATAATATTCCCAGACGCCATCAGCACTTGTGTAGATCCCTCCGGTATTCCTTTCTGTTCCTGTCTTCCCAGCTCTGTGCCTTTCTCCTCCGCTTGCATCCAGAGAGAGGTCTTTTCAAAGCTATCACGTTCTCTCAGCTGCCCCTGGTACTTCTCCAGCCTCTTTGGTTTGTCTCACGCCCTTCTGTTCCTCCTCCATGAGCAGGCGGGAATAAGCTCTGCTTTAAAACTCGGCAAAACCACTCCAGAGGAGAGCGGGAAGGAGCCGAGGCGGCGCGCGCTTCGCCTCTCCCCGCGCTGTGGGGGCGCCGCGGGGACCTTTACGGACCTATCGCACCTCAGAAAGCGGCACGAGGGGAAGTGACAACCGAGTTCTCCGGCCAGGAAACGTCACTTTTCCTCAATGATCTCTACCTTTGTGGAATGCCTTTTGGAAGACCTCATTTCAGTCAGACAGGACCCAGATCTCAGGAGTCCGATGAGCCCCACGCGGAGCCCGTGTCGGGGAGGGTCTGATGGGGCTTTGCACGGGCGAGTGGCGGAGGACGAGCGGTCATACAGTAATTTACACAACGGGTGGGGGGAAAACGTCAGCTTTTTATATTTAAATATTTATAAGTTGTTTGCTTTATGAGGAAGCACTGAGGAATAATCCTGCCTTTGTTCTTAAGAAGGGTGATCAGCGTTTCCTAAAGAGGGGTGATAAGCGACGGGGCATTCCCTTAACAAAGGCTGCAGAAGCCCATTGAAAGCCAATGCCTTTAGGAGAGAGTCTCCTCTCTGAGAGCAGAGCATCGGGTCTTTAATATTGATAAGGAAAAGCACATAAAAGGAATCATCTCATAGCAGGGACTTTCAAGAAGGGATTTCAGAAAACTCGCGGTGACCGTTTCAGCGCACTCCGGACGGGCGCGGCGGTGTCGGGGCCGGGAAGCGCTGAGGCGCGAGGAGAGCACTGCCACGGGAAAAAGGGAAATCCCTTCCCAAACGCCTGTCTCAAACACAACCCCAGCCAACTGACAGTGGGTAGAGGTGTTGGCACTCGTGCGGGCTGTGAAGGAAAGCTTCCCGGGAAGAGGGCTCGGAGGTGCCGTCCCTCAGAGCAGACCAGAGTCACCCGCTGCCCCTGCCCGGGGCCGTGGCCAAAATAAGTGTCGCTGAATAGATCTGATTGGATATACCACCATCAGAGGGATTCGGTGGGATGGGGAATCAGATCTGTAAAACAAAAAAAAGGGGGTTTAGAAGGTAATCTGCGTCCTCAATACAGCAGTGAACTGTCAAGTCGTGGGGTCTCCTGAAAGCCTGCGCTAAGGCCTGGAGTCTGCGTTGGTCACCTTCTGTGACAAAGTCATCGCAACGAGTTCTCAAAACACAGCCACTAAGAGAGGATCCAAAAGAAAGTACAAAGTGGACAGCAGGAAGATGTGCCATGGAAGCAGCATCGGAAGCAGGGCCGCGGGGAGGCAAACATCCTCCTTGCAGCGCTGACCTTTTCCCTTTGCAAAACTGGAATGAAGAGGGAAAAGTCCTTCAAGGTGTTATTGAGACTGACAGAGTGGTACATAGCTTTGGAGCTTTGTCTGGACGAAAGTAGTCACCTTTGTATTCCTATAGAACATAAGAAGCTGAGTAAAGTGGTAAAAGAGAAAGGTTCTTTTTTTTCCCCCCAAAGTGAAAGACATTTGTGACATTAAGTAGTGAACAGTGTTCTCAATAGATCCACCTAGTGGAACCGAGCAAATTCTGCTTCCAGAATAAAGACACAGCTTTTATAACCCCAAGCCAGAGATACTTCTGTGACGGTCTCCCATTCAGCACAAGAGGGGCTCAGATCCTCGGAAAGAGCCAGAGGGAAAGTGCGGTGGGCCTCTGTACAAGAACGGCCCAGAAGATCAGGAGACAACTGTTGCTCCAGGATTTAAACTGTAGCATTTAAATTTGTGGAAGATTGGTACAGCAGGTCTCTTCCCCAGCTGTAGTCACTAGGAATTGTGCTTGACCTAGAGGAGAAACTGCTGGGGAAAATATCCAAAATAAGAGCTGAACTTCAGCTTTGAAGGGCGTTAGAACTGGCGTGGCTCCTGGAGCAAGCTGCCCCATAACCTGTTCTCAGGCTGTCAATTTTGGGTGAGCGTTTCTTCCCAGAGTCAACTAATCTAACCAATATACCAGTTTTCACCACTTTCCTTAAGCTTCTCCCATTTCTTTCCACCCCAGTCTCAAAGATCACAGCAAACCCTAGGCTTCTAATGATTAGAACCTTGTGGCTCGCCTCAGCACTCAGGCTGCTTTCCCTCATGGATGAACACCAGTCTTCTGCACCGGTTGCTTTGATGGATCCCCCGTTCCAACCCAGTACTCCCTTTCCTCTTCGGGTTGCTCACAGCCTTCTTTGCTGCCCACGCCTCCACCACGTCCTGGTGCGCGGACTGCCCTCCCAGTTGCCTCCACAATCGCTGCCTCAGACATTGCATGCTATCAGAAACTTTGCAGATTAACACCTAAAGCAAATATTCGCATTGTGAGGACCTGCTGAAAACGTTTGTGCCCTACCTTTTATGGTTTCACAATTTGAGCCCCTCATTACAGTAATTAAGGCTGTCTCACCAGCACTACCATCACCATTGGCTTTGCCTTGGTCCATTGCTTACCCGTGGCACAGAGCTTTGCACGCAGGCACAGGGCTGTTCTCTGGCGGTGGATTCCTCCTGCCCTGTGGGTGCCGCCAGCAGCGAGCACTGTGATGTATTTGTCGCTTGCTGAGCTATAATACTGCCTCATGTACAGCTGCTTCAGTAGGCACCAGGAATACCTCGTCTCCATCAGTTTGGTGACTCAAGATGAAGAAAGTCTGGGATATTTTGGGAGGACCTTAAGGATTAGAGGTCCCTGGCAGACCATGAGCCACTTCCGGGAAGGTTTTCCCAAACAATTCGGCAAGCAAAGGTCTCTCCTCAGTTGTCCCAAGCCCAGGCTGTGCTACGAGGCGGCCTCAACCATGGTGCCTCCTGCCTTCTCTCAGCAGCTTCCCACCACAGGCTGCCTGGGCAGGTCGTGGCAGTCAAGGAACACTGCTCTGGCCCTGGCACGGGAGGGACAGGATGGAGCGATGCGGGGCCAGGGCAGGGCTCGCCCACAGCTTTGCCTCGAAACGCAGCGCCCTGCCCTCAGCCGTGGGGACAGCCAGCCTCAGCACAGCCAGCGCCGCCTGCCTGCCTGAGCTCTTCTTGCTCCCACCTGCCCTGAGGATACATTATGGGTTGTCGGTAATAATCCCTGAGCTCTTATGAGCTAGTGTAGCAACGCGTGTCCAAAAAGCCACAATTTATGCCCCTTGGGTTGTTGTACCCTTCCCACAAACGTCAGCTATTCGATTCAAGCTGTAGCAGCCCACAGGCTTTGCTCCTTCTTCCCTGTCTCCGCAGTCTCCAGCACGGCTATGCCTGGGGAAATCGAGATCACAGAGCCACGGAGGGGTCCCCCGCGCAGCGAAGGGCGGCTGCCACCCGAGACTGGGGATACGAGAGGTTCAGTGTGGCCCAAGTGAGCACCATGCAGTACGGACGCCTGGAGGAGAGCTGGGATGGAGATTCAGTGCTGTTACTTTGCCTCCGAGACTTGTTTTGATCAATTCCAAGTAACACTTATGTCTCCATTTATTTCCCCCCAATCAGCATTAATAAGAAGACCTCTCCTCTCTTTTTTGCTTGTCTTACCTACTTGGCCATGAGCTCAATCGCTGCACCTGCCTCTCAGGAAGGTTGTCCAGGTACACTGACACAGGATCAAAAATATCTACAAAACCCAATGCCTGAGAGCATGAAAGAGAATTTCCTGGAGGGAGGCACTGCTCTACCTTCTCTGTCCCCCAGCTCTGTCGATGGGGAGGCTCCAGGGGCAGCACAGCATCTCCTCCAGCCTCAGCTTCCTGGCACGGAGAGCGCTGGTGCCGGGCGAGCGTGGCGACCGCGCTCTCCCGCTGGCAAGGCACAGCCCTGTGCGGCAGGCTGTCTTGCAGGTTTGCTTTCTGAGACCACTAACGAAGCAGGGAGGATTCTCTCACATCCTCACAGGAGAGTGGACACTTGAAAGTGATTTAGGCAGGGTCCCTGGAGAGCTGCAGAGGCAGTGGGAGCGGGACAAAGGACTGCGCTGGCTGTGATATGTATGTGAAAAATATACATCAATACAGAGTGACACCAGCGCAGAGCAGAACATCTGAAAACTGATGAAGTGGAGAGCTCTCTGTGTAATGCAAAGCACCTGAATGATGTGTGTACACACAAAGATTTGTTCAGCTCTGCTCATAACCAACCCTCTTGGACAGTTGGATTTGATTTGCCATTTTCCTGCCAAAATATTGTTGCTATACCTCAGCACCTGGCCTTTCTTCAAAGAAACTATGTACGGCTCTCCTGTCCTCACCTAAACCAGCTCAGAATATGAGTTCAGGAGAGGTTAAAGGGACCTCCTTTAATAACAAACATGCTTCTAATAATTTAAAGCCTCAAAAAGAAAGACTTGTTGTTTCTCTCAAAATTTCTTCTTCTTCTGGAGTTCGGTTGCTATATAGCTGTCTTCCCACCTCTTTCTACCCAACCTTGGATTGAAGACTGCTTTAATCAACATACCAGTTTCAAATGAGAGGGTCACACACCACCGAGCCAATTAGCTCTGTCTGCACAGCCAGCAGAGGGAGGCAAAGAGTATAACTCATTTTGCTTATGTAATTTAAACACGGTTTTAAGGATTTCCTCACCAAGGGCCAAACTGGTCTGCCGAAAGGTAATACTTTTCTTTAAATGGTAGAGATAGACACTCCCACCAAAGTTTTGCAATAGCAAAGATGATGTCAAGGAATACCAACACTATGACCTTTATAATTTCCTTCCTCTCTGGTAAGCTCAAAGGCCTTTAAGGCTTGAGGTATTTACTGACAATTTCCTCACTTGACCAAAAAAGTATTTTTTTTCCCCGATACTAATTAATTTTAGACTATAAACTTGTATCTTGTTTTTCTGGAAAGATTCTATGTATAATCAGATGAATTTGAAGGTAAACTGTCTCTCTGAGACAGCTGGGCAGTAGCACAGAGGTGTAGGAGATATCTTCAGATGTTTGAGAACTTGCTCTGCTGAAAGAGATGAGAATGAGTTGCTTTCTATTGAGCATTTGCCACTCCACTTAGCCACGTGTATTTACACCACGGAGGAGAAAAAGTGTGGACAGGATGAAAACTTCCAAGTTAAAAATTAAATGACAGGAGAAAAAGTGGGAAGTGAAAAGGATGAAAGCCAAAACCTCAGGAATCGTTATGCCCTCCAACTCAGCAATAACAAAACCAAGAAAAACAAGGCTCTGAATTTTCAGGTCTGTCAGGAATTATGTGAAAGCTCCAGGGAATCCAAGCAACCTATCCATTTCCCAGGAAAATTGTGAGTTTAGGGCTCGTTTTTGCCTCTTGTTCTATTTCATCTTGATGTTGGATTTAAGCTTCAACTGATGCTGTTTAAGAGTGTAATTTTATAAGTTACAAACTGGAAGAGCCCTCAAGGATCATAAGCATGTATGGCTGTGTTGTTTTACACCTCTTTAGCCAGGTCCTTCTGAAATCCTTACAGATGTGCTAACAGCTGCAGAGGTGGGCGAGGAGCGGGAGCTGCCCGCTGGCTGGAGCCATGCCAAGGAAGCATCACCTATGGCACTAACGAGGGAGGAATGGCTGAGATGGGATAGAACGCAGTTCACAAAGAATGGGAGCCACCACTTTGGTAACCTGCTGTTCCCACAGAGGTACTTTGCATGGGGTTTCTCAGCCATTACTGCCAAACCGCATCTGTGAAAAATGCAAATATTTTTCCAGTTTCCCCAATAATTTAAGCTAGAAGCAAATCCTCAAAAGCAGAATGATGTACCAAGCAAAATCAGTAAAGCTCAAAGACTGTGCAAATTGCACAGAGGTGTGAATAGGACTTGTTATGTCTTTTTAGGCATCAAAATATGACTAACAGTGTGTTTCCAACAAGCTCACAGGCATTTTAAGATGTGCTACATCCTTACGCTTCCTCCACGCCCTGTGTTTGGAATAGCCAGTATACGAGCAGCGGCATAGCCTTGGGATGTGTCTATGTGCAAATGGGCTCATGTTACTCGGCAGGCTGCTTTGCAAGTGTTGCACCACTGTAATTCATTTCTAGAACATGTCCCACTGGGCAAAATTTAAGCTATGCTCATGAAAATCTTGAATAAACCCTTGGAAGCTGAAACTAATCACCACTTTAGAAATGCAGAGGTGATGAACTTATCTGGTTAATAATAAGCTTTTTAAGAAAAAGTTATCAATCTGTATTTAACCAATAGACGGGAACTGGTTCAAAAAGAGTCTTTCCAATCCATCAGGTAATGAATGCCTATTAAAAAACTATAAATAAGCATTCACCCGAGAGCTTGGAATGGCACTTTGAGAGCCTTTCTGGTCACTCAGGTAAATAATGAGTTTTATATAACCTTTCAGCAAAGATTTTTCCTAAATGAGAAGATGAAATGCGGAAAAGCTACTGATTAATGTTAAAGTTGGGGTACAAGCCAAGGCACAACTGGGAATTCAAAGTTAAAGCTGGCATTGTTCACTCACATTGTTCCCTCCAAGGGCTCAATGTTAAGGACTCCGTTGTCTTTACTTCGAGTTGCTTATGATGGTTCAATTTAGGATTTTATTTATACGTGGCATTTACACTGATGAGTAATTTGTGCTTTAACTGTTCACACAGCAGCCACTAAAGGCAGTAAGAATTGTAGAGAAGGGCAGAATGGAGGCCCCTAACTTAATGTACTCTCACCAGTGACAATGACTACAGTGGTCCCTCATCACAGTCCCCGCCAAATCTGCAAGCACCGAGTTTGCTCAAATCTTAAGATAAAAAGGGAAAAAGCATCAAAATAGCGCCCAACTTTCTGGTATATCACTCTGTTGATATTTACTCGTCTCCAATGAAATCACTCTTATCAAATATTTTGAGCTTTCTTGATGACTAAGAAAAAGTACTCCCATAAAGAGATCTATCAATTATCTTAAAATCAAAGAACCCGGCAAGCAGGATATATGACAAAATTAAATGTAATCCCTTTCCTGGATAGCAGAACAGTCCTCCCTAAAGGATTGCTCATCAGCTGTCCTCCACACCGAACACCCTGGGACGAGAGGAGAAAAATGGGTTTCACACCCTGAAGGTTAACAAACTTCATTTGTTATATACTCAGAGAACAAAGATTGTACTGCAGGCTCAAGGATGAAAAAGGGAAACTTCTCCCAGCTATAACCGTGGCAGCGTTTCAGGATGAGGCAGACGTTTGGAAAGGCTAAAATACAAGCCAAGAAGGAAAAAAAAAAACCCGTATAGCGTTTACATTCAATAGACATCTTTCCTGACCCTCGTAATTCTAAAGAAATATATCTGTCCAATTGTTCCATATTGTGTTAAAACATATTTTTTGCATTTATTAATAATTCAAACATGTTGTTGTTTAAAAAAATATTCACATCATGTGTTCATAGTTTCCATATACATATGTCAAACTTTATTTTGTTTTACCATTATAATCCATGGATGGATTTACCCTTTGTTTCTGTTTTCAAATCTCCAAGGAATGTTTGATTAGGTAGGAGGGTTTGTTTTATGCATTACTTGTTCATCATTGCACAAGTGCACAGGCTAAACAAAGTTGGCATACTTAATCCTGATTGGTGGAAACAGTGTAGTTAAACAGTGTAGTTAATACAAGGGAATGAGTAATTTCTCACCACAGCTAATCAGCTGCGCAATGGCTCTGGATCAGGCAGGGCAGCTATGTATCAAAAATGCGTTTTAAGGTAGCTCGGAGCATACATGATTATCAAGTGGTATCTGTTACAATCATTTCATATTAACACACTCCTTCTCTATTGATTTAATAAAAGGAATCTCGTGTGCAGCAGGCCATACACAGAACCAGCCAGAATTCTAGCAGTTATCAACTTAATGGCAAAGCCAGGAATGTTCTAGCTGGTATAATGGAAGGTATGTCCAGGTTGTTCCAATTTAACAATATCAGGTGAAAAAGAGAAGCAAGAGCAGTGGGGATGACAACCCGGCTTCTGCTGCACTGAAGAACTTCAGTCAGCTTCAGAATTCTGTTTATCACTCCCTGCATCTAGAGCTAAGATATAACAGCATAAATACATCGTAATATTATTTACCAGAGGTCTTCTGCATTAACGCTTTTCCATCCTTTCACGATGAGCTGTACTTTATAATGACTTGTAAACTTCTCAGTCCTGAAGATCGCATTTTTAACAGCTCAGTGTCAATGTTAAGTCCAGAATAGTGTCCCTCTGTCGGAGAACGAGGTTGGGTTCAGGAAGAGTTAATATTAACAATTCAAGAGTCTGTAGGAGAAATTAGAAACATGAGTCCTCCATAATGATGATAAAATCAAACTGGCAAATAAATGTATTCTCAAATGTCATAGTAAGAAAATGGATGAATATATGCAACTAAAATGGTCTCTTAAATTTCAAGTGCAGGGCCAGGATTCTCAAGAACTCGCTCCTAAATAGAAGAAGCTGAATTAGAAATCTGTCAAGTAATCTCACCACTGCATATCTGCGCATGTAATGCAAACTTCATGAAGTCCACAATTTCACCCTTCTTGACTAATCCAAAGCCCACTGGGATCTGTTCCTCTGAATTTGATGAGTTTTGGATCAAGCCTTTTGAAGATAAGGAGTGAGCTGGAAACAAAACGATGCCATAAATCAGAATGAGTGGTACAGAATTAAGTAGTGCAAAATACAGCTTTCAGTAGTATATTATGCTAAGGTTATAAAATAAAACAGAATAACACAACTATTGATGCATATGCAGTAAGGAGAAAGATAAATAAGTATTTTTGTTATTAAAGAATTAGTGAAATTGCAGCACTTCACTTTCTTAAAAAATATAGGCTGTATTTTGATATTCATACTTAAGGAAACACTTCAGCTCTGATAAAACCAAGTGGATAATTAAAAATTATAATATTAATTGTACCCTTAACACAGATAAGTAAACTTGGCAAGAAAGTTTTAATGAGTTAAAGTGAAAAAGCAATGTCTAAATTAACTGAGTAAATTGGCAAAGGGAAATTTATTGTATATACTGACCCCTTTCACTTGTTTTAATATCTGAATTTGAAATACACAGATTAGCTTTCATTACATGATACATTAAATTATAAGGCTAAAGGAATTCCTTTCAGAATCTGCTTTCTAGGAGAGGTAACAGTGTTTACAAACTAATTGTCCTGTAGTATGTTACAACAGTAACTTGAAATCCATGGATTCTGTGAAGATTCCAGAGAGAAATGCTGGCTACTGGATATCTCTAGAAAGTCAACATAAAAGACAAAAACACAACCACACTGAGCTTCGTTAACCACGCAGAGGGTTCCACAGCATACTTATTGTAGCTGTGGGAATTCCCAGTGCTCTGGAGGACACTGGCTCCTGCAAAGCCCACCTGCTGGGTGCCTCAGCCCAGAGGTGGGCGGGGGACATCCCAGGACACACGGATCTCTCGGATGCACATACGGGTCAGAGCCACGCCGGAGAAGCTGGAAGGGGTGCTCTGCTGTCACACGAAAGGCGCTACACGCTTCTGAGAAGCACACGGCATATTCCAAAGCAACTTCTGGATAAAATAACTTACTGCCAGATCCTGACTGAAATAACCGTGACGTAAAAGCAGACATAGATGATGCCCCACGGGGAGCTGTCGGACTGCACCAGGTTTTAATGTGTCTTTCCATTAAATCAAAGATCCAAATGCTAAATCCAGCACTGAGGGAATTTGTGACATTCCTCAGAGGACTTGTGTCCATAAACTAATGAATGGATAAAACCGATCTCACTACTTAGTTTCTCATTTGGGACAAATATTATATCGATGATTTTTTATTTAACTGTTTCCTAACACCATTTTTATGAAAATTTAACACAGTAGAAACTGCTCACCCAGAAATGCACTGCAGCAGATACCAGGATTATGTATATGATTAAGAAACAGGCGTTGGAGAAGACCATAATAGATCATGATTTAGAAGTTCAGATCTTTCAGCTCCTACTAAAAACTGTCAAGCACCGAGGAGTCCTGAGCCAGAACCAACAGAAAACAATGGAAAGATTTCCATTGGCTTTCATAAGCAGTGAATCAAATTCTCAAAAACGAACCAAACTGGCAAATGCGCTGCTGCTCAGAGTGGCTTCTAAATAAATATATAAATTATATTTCTCACTCTAGATCTTCTCTTTCTGGAAAGCACAGAGCAAAACCAAGAGAAGGTGAAGACTGTAGATATTGGTGAGCTGTAGGTAATGCAGTCACCTGCGGTAACAGTGCAGGACGGGTGGTCTGTAAGAAGGAAACTTCAGAAAGTTCAGTGCAGATACAGCCATGGAAATTCAGCTCAAGCTCAGCTCAGTCTACCAGCAAACACTCACCTAAGCCTCCCAGAGGGCATTTAAGTGCAATTTCCATTTTCTCATTGTACCTTCGGGGGGTAAACCCTGCCATCCGGTGGGGACATGCCATGGAAGGTACGTCCAGGTTGCTCCAATTTAGTAATGTCAGCTGAAAAAGAAAAGCAAGAGCAGTGAGGATGACAAACCAGCTTCTGCTGCACTGAAGAACTTCAATAGATTTCAGAATTCTCTATCTACCGCTCCCTACATCTAGAACTAAGAAATAACAGGATAAATACATTGGAATATGATGGCTGGTAGCCCTCTCCTCTAGCAACATTCCATCCCCCCCTCCTTGGCACCTCTGGAGGAAGAGAAGCTCCTGCCCAGCAGCGAGCCCTCACAATACCCACAGTGGAGCCCCCCTTCCTGCTTGGAAGGAGAAAAAGGCTTCTTGCAGGTCCTTGTACATAGCTGCCTTGAGAAAAATAGAGACACTTCAGATTTGTGGTTTGAAGATGCATTTTTCACGTGCATTTTAGGGTATCTAAGGTGCTGCCACCAGAAGACACTGGGAATCTCATGGGAAAGAAGAAAGAAGTGTTACCTCAACCGCATCCCGCCTGTAAATGGGAGCGGGCAGACTGGGGAGTTTTCTACTCTTCACTCAATATACTGTGAAGTATCAAAAAAATCTCTTTTACGTGCTTTGTACCACCTCCCTTTTGAAAAGGACCAGAGTTACAACCAACAAGCTAATAACTTGCTATGAACAGTGGTATTTGTCAAGGCATGCAGTTTCCAAATGGGAATTTGGGTTTGGTTTTACTCTTCACTTAACACTTTCCCTGCCCAGCGCCGACATTTGCACTGGTGTTGTTCTGACTATGACAACACACAGAAAGCACATGGCCTAATAAGTCCGACTTTAACAGACTCATGGCTTCTAACAATGCAATTGCAGAGGAATTTGCCCTAAATAAAGCCTAAACACAGAAGCGCCCGTCACAGTTAGCAGCAATTAATGTCTCCTCAGGCTGCTACGTGCCTTAACCACAGCCAGAGGGATCTCATCTGGCGGGGGAGAGAGGGACGCCTGCTTGTGATGGTCACTAGACTTCTGGCAGGAGCCTCATCGACAGTATTAACAAGCGGTGTCAACGGCAACGCAGTGTGAGCATTTGGTTCCCTATGAAATGGGAGTGGAATCACTGCCTCCCGAAAAAAAGCTCACGCAACACAGCCGGAGCAGCTGGGGAGAAGCACTGAAAAACCCGCAAGAATTGAATGCATTAGAAATAGTCCCACTTGTCCTGTCATAACCCACATAGGAAAACTTTGGAAAAAGCTCATCTCACTCCAAAGGAAGGGCAGTGGTTTAACTGGTTCAAAGTGGTGGTCCCCAGGCACCACTGGGGCTTCCTGAGGCATCCATTGGATATGGCTCCGAGGTGCACCCAGAGCCAGCTCAGGCCAGACAGGCCACAAAGGGTCCCTCTCCCTTTCCTCTGTGCCTTTGTACCATCCTCAGCCTTCCTCCTTCTCCGGAGGAGGATGTCCACCGTGGTGAGATGGTACCTGCTCATTTCAACTATCGCCACCGGTGCGGGTGGCACTGATAACGTGTTGGTTACCAGGGCAATACCAAGGCGTTAATAAATACAGCAGAATTACATACAGAGAAGGGGCACGTGCATGTGGTAATACAGATGAATAATTTTCAAAATGTACAAGTACTAAAGGACATTTTCACTTTGTGCTTTATGACACCTACAATATCTTGGCCCAACAAATTAAGATTGACATTTAAAAATTACTAAGAAGCCTATTTCTCCTGTCAGTGCAGGCCTGGAGCATCCATCATCGCTGGTGTGCGCCGACTACACACACTGAGGGGAGGAGAGACCCTTAAAGGCTTGAACATAAACCTTGTCTACAGATAAGTCAGGAAAACTTGAGGAACCTTATCCTGTTAAAGTAACAATCACAGCTTTTAAAGCCACAAATCGAGCGTATTTGCTATTTGCATCTGAGCAAAGTTATGATAATAAGCCATAAGGAGAAAATAAAAAGACTAATAAGAAAAAGATGCCTCTTCCAAACTTAGTGTATCATCACAAATCTGTTAACTCTGTGTGAGAGGCAACCTAAGGGTATCAAGTTTTAAAAGCACGGAATCAATAAAAAGTCATTAAAAATCAATGTATGAACTGGTTTGCATGCCCTCAGCCACCACTCCTAGGCACTAATGCTCTAATAATTCTCAATTGATATGCACAGAATATGCCAATTTAAATTTATTGGAGTACTTCAAATTTTTAAGTGCTTAACTTTGGAAAAGATTGGCTTTATGTGGCCAAAGCAGTGAAGAATGATCGGAAATGTTTAGAATGCCTAGCATTTTCAGTAATTTGAAAGAGATTAAAGGTGTAGAGTTATGAAATTAAGAATGATTTAGAAATCATTGGATCACTTCAAATTGCTAGAAATGTTTGAATTGCAAATAATACAGGTTAGTACACGTGCAGTGGAAGAGGCCTGTCCTTACATCAAAGCCCAAATGAAATCTCCAGTAGCAGTAGACAGGGGGTCCGTGTACAGCAAAGAGAACTGGGACCATGCAGAGATTTTGAGTGTGAGGAGAACCCTTACTGCCGAGAATTCCCCAAGCCTTTCCAGAGTAAACTAATTTCCAAGTGTAACATGATTTGGGATTGACTCTCCGGTTACATATTCTGGGGGATGTTAATTTTTGTTTCTGGTAGGCAATAAAATGTTTTGTAGAAGACTCCTGTGCAAACATCTGGAAGTGCATGGAAACCCACAGCAGCCGTGGTCCCCGTGCACAGACCGGGTGAGAGCCATGAGGAATGCTGCGGATTCAGGCTCTGTGGGAGAACCCTGCCCCTTGGGAAACGCTGACCTGTCACTCGAGCTCCTGCTGCTGGCTCCAACGCATTTTCACCTACGGTTTTAGACATCTTCTTTGCCTTTGTAGATGCCCAAATACTTGCTGTGTCCCAAAGCCTAGTGCTGGAAGGGTCCTGAGCACGGTGCCTCCTGTGCTCCTGAAAAGCAAAAGCGCAGCTGCATTTACTCTTTCTCCATATTCGCTCCTGGAAAATATACCTAGAGGGGAAAATTTAAGAAGTGATATTAGCAGCTTAGTACAGACGAGATAAAAGCTGGAGAAAACAAGGCATTAAAAAGGGTTAAGGTAAAATAATAAACTGTTATTAAGCCTATTAACAGTTTTAAAACATCATTGTTTATGGCATGATAGAGCTTGGCCTTTTATGGATTTTTCATTTGTACATTTTACTTATTCTGCTACTATTTAACAATGCCATGAATCTCTGCTTTAAACCCGCTTGGTAATGTAGTGATTTAATCTAAATCTGCTAACCTTAAAGTTGCAACAAAACAGAGGTTAACATTTCATAACTTCCAACCGCAAGCATAAAGGCTAAGATTTTACGAGAGCCCTCAAAAAATAATAATCGTTTTAATAAGTATAAAACACACAGAATTAATCTCACATCTTCATCCGGTATTTGCTTGGAAGGCGGAAGGCTCTTCAGAGCCCCTCTCTATTTCCGTACCTCTCTGCCGCCCTGGGCAGCTGCTTTGGTCTCTGCCCTGGGAAGGCTGTGCCGTGGGGGTACGGGACCGTCCCAGCCCCAAAGCATCACTCTGGAATTCAGGACCATGCGCTGCACTCAAGTGACTGAGACATGATAGTGCAGTCTCATATTAATGCTACAAAAATTCTGGCAGGAGTAAACAACGATCATTTTATGGGGTTTGGTTTATAATTTAACTTCTTTCACAGCGCGATGACTTACTGCCCCTTCTCTGCAACTCTTTCCCTAGACATTATCTTGCACTTGCTAGACCTCAGCTGACAAAAGAAGGGGGAAAAAGCCCTCAACTTTTATCCAGTGAGACACTTTATCAAGAAAATTCTACAAGAAATTGGTTGTTACCTGTGGATAACAACTGGTTTGTTAGTTAATGGCTAGAGGCAAAGCCAAGTCCGGTTAATGCTCCAGCTGTCCAGTCATTAACTGCAGTAAAGACTGATTTTGAGGAGGTTATTGCCGTGATAAAATATCCTCAAAAGATTATAACAGCAATAGTGTACAGAAAAAAAAAGTATTAGTGGCTATAGTGTGACTGAATGGCTGCGTTTGAAAAATTGGTCATTCCCTGGCGGTTCATAACCGATTTTCCACCAGTCAAAAAGCAAGTTGTGCTCTGTTAGGTTTATTGTACAAGGCAATAAAAATATTGGCCAGGTTAAATTGTCAGCGTGTTATGACATTAACCATTCTTTTACTGTGCTTAATTTAAGTGTTACTATGATTCATTATGGAAAGAAACTGTCCTTTGCAAGTAAACAGGCATTTCAGCACCAAGAACTGAGAGCAATAATAAATCTGAATGCAAAATTAAATTCCACTTGCTGGCTTCCCCCCTCCTCATTATGATCACATTTTTTCTTTTTTTTATTTCTAGGAATACTTCAGAATTCTTGGCTATTTAGTTTGCAAGATTGTCTTCCAAAGTTTGCATTATTGATGTGATGCCTGGCAGCAGTACTCTAGTTAAGAGTGTGACAGCATTTCCATTAAAAAACCTTTTTGATGGTTAACTTGGCCATCAAAAGTCGCCTTGTGTTTCATTTGGCATGCAGATCCACAGACCTTAGTGCAGATCTGAACCAGCTGAGCCGTTTCCTTTCTCTTACTCTCTTAGTTAAGGTCAGAAATGCGTACACAAAAATGTGCACATGCAATTTCTGTGCACGTGATTCTGTAAATCTGGACCTGTTTGTATTAAATTACAGGAAAATATGCAAAGTCCTGCAGATTTCTATGTTAATTTGCATGCTTTTATCATAAAGGCTATGTGCTATCATAGTAATCTTAATATACATTGACAGACTACACCATAACCACTCCAAAAAGCCATTAGGGTTTATTTTATAAATGTATAAGAAGAATTCTATGCAGATTCAGCTTTGCACAGCTCAGTTTTTTAAGATGATTATTCACTGACACCTGTATGGGCAGTGGAGCCACTGAACTTCACCCAGCATCAGAGGAGACTTCTCAATAGAATCCGGAGTGGTGAGGCTGGAATTTTCACTGAAATGTAGTAGGCAACCAATTCCAAGGCATTGTGCTGAAGACTCACTTCTAAACGATCCAGTGAACAACTTTGACTGGAATCTACTGACATCACTGGACCCTGACTGCACTGAAGCCCTCCAGGGTTTTCCTGTAGTTCCAGTTTCACTCTTGCTCCAAGACCACCTGCCTGTGGTTCCAGGGACCCCTGTCCGTTGCGATGAGGGATGTTACAGGCATAAATGATGGTACCATTCGTCCCACTCGTCCCATTATCAAGGCAGTGCTGGCATATCCAAGCAGTCACTTACCATGTGGCCCCTGTACACGGCAGCATTAAACTCCGACGTCTTCCACCATTAGGGCTGCCTTCTATTTCCCAGTCGTTCTTAAGGGACTGCTGAAGTTAAATGCGCTTTTTGTTTTTAGCACTAGCATCCTCAGAAGTGAGTGACCTGTTAGCGTTTTTGCTGGGCTGAACAATTACATTAAATGATTATGACCAACCTTCTAAAGGCAGCGTCAGAACAGCCCCCGTCAGAACCTCCTGCACGGCTGCTGTAGAGGCACGTGCCGATGCAGTCAGTATCACAAACTCACTTCATGATGCTCAAATGTTCATTATTTAGTTGGACTTGATGATCCAAGAGGTCTTTTCCAACCTAGTGATTCTATGATCAGATTGGTGATACAGTGATATAACATTATGCTGTGATAATCAAATCTTCTGCACGTGCACTTAAAATTAACAGCATTGTGTATGCATAAGACATGCACACATGCAGAGATCCACGCATGTTCAGGAGCAGACAGCAACCCCAAAGCACTCAACAGAACCCAAAACCCAGGAGCCCTTCAAGCAGCGTCGCTAATGTCACCTCCATCGTGGGACCGCTTTTCACCGAGGGGTTAAGTGACTCATCCAGGGCCATGCAGCAAATCAAGGGAAAAGCGGGGGGCAGCTCATCTGAACAGCAGTTCGCTCTCCTGACCTGCGCACACACTAAACCCATATCATGTTGCCCTGTGCTGCCAACCACATCCCCTCCCTAAAGTGCAGCCAGTAACGACTCGGCTCCAGAATAAGCCATGCTACTGTGCATAATCAGACACAGCCCGCGAGTGAAACGTACGTCTTATAATTAGGTCCACACAAATGCTGAAACTTCAAAATACAGTTTAGAAGGGTTTCCAGTACATTTGATGCCACAGGCATCACAGCTCTGCTCCTGGACTTACCAGCTGCTGCTCCAAGGCTTGGGCCAACTGTTGCTGCCAAAGGATACTCAGATGATGTGTGAAACTGGAACATGGAGAAAAGAGTTATTCGTCATCGTTGGTGCTGGAACTTCAAGGGGAGTGTGGGCTTCTCTCCCAGCCATCAACATGCTCAGACATCATCCCTACCTTGATGTTTGGCCTACTGTTGCTATGGCTTGGTTTGATTTTAGGCATCGGTTGGCTGTAAAAGTGTTATAAACATGGCACACTAAATCACTACCCAAAATGAGGAGTGCACAAGTATCTTTATGTGCCTGTTCGCTATCGGATTCCAACCCTTTCCAGATGAAGTTACAAATGGGTTGAGGTTTTTTGTTTTTGTTTTTTTTTTTGGTTTTTTTTTTTTTTTTCTCTTAAATACGACCTTTTAAGATAAAGTGATTCCAGAGGGCTTCCAGATGATTTGCCATTATTTCAGTGCTGACGGCATAGAGGCAGTGCTAGTGTGAAGGGCAGAAGCCTTCAGGGCAAGGACCATCATGTTCAATATCGCAAGGAACATAGATTTTACTCAAGGACACCGAGAACTGTTTTTAGCAAAATGCGCGAGAGGAATTCTTATATAGAAGATTGAGATTGGCTGGGATTTAAAACTGAATTTTCAACAACATTTTAAGTCATTTTGAAATGGAGGATTGGAGAATAGAGAACAGGCACCCCTCCCAAGCTCTTTGTAGTCCATCATGATGTGTTTTGTTACTATCTCCAGAGTAGATGAGGCTTTGGCCCTTATTGTGTCATTTGAGAGTCTCCAGATACATCTGCAAGACTGTAAAAGAACCAGGCATTTTTCCTGCAGCCACATCTCTCGCTACTTTGGACGCGCTGCAGGACGCTAGCCCTGGTGGCACCAGTTAGCGATCCCTTGCAACAGCCATTTTCTGGGCCAGGAGTCCCTGTGTCCCTCGAGACTGAGACGCAAAGCCCTCTCCATTTCCAGATGAGGACAGGCATGAGCACCAGCATTAGTGCTGTTCCTCATATCTTCTCAGTTCGAGCAATTCCTCTACACTGTCCACCAACACAAACTGGCTTTTTCTCAAAATACCTTGTGAAATCTGTATCAGCTGTAAAGTCTCGCGGTTCTTTTCTACTGTCAAGAGAAAAGACAGGCTCGTAGTCAAAATCACCTTCAGCCAAACCCCCACTGTCAGACAAGAGCATCATCATGGATTTTGGATTGATGAACTACTGTACTTTAGTTTTTGTGCCAAAGCAACATGGGTCTCATCAGCAGGAAAGAGAAGAGAGTGAGACAGAGAAGAGAGGCAGCAGAGCACGCTGCACCTATGCAAGGGCTGCCAACAGAAAAAAGGGCACTGTCTCGAAGGGCAAAGACACAGATGTATTCGAAGGACAGGCAAGGGCACGGGCGAGGAGAGAACGGAGGTGGTACTCAGAAAGACATGTTAATAGGTAACGCTTCTGGGGGCGGTTGTGGAGAGAAAATGCTGGCAAAGACTGCAAAAAATGGCAAGCTTTATCATGCGCACGCCGGGGCGGCAGAACCAGCTTCACCAATCCTCTAGCAAGTGGCCCCGGGACAGAGAGAGCTAAGTGACACATGAACCCCTCTGAGGAGGGTGAGATCTGGGGGGAAATGTCACAGAGCTCTTCCCGCCTCTGGGCATCTTTGTCGTTTCTGACAACTACCTGTATTTTTGGGTTAGAACATTGACCTCTTTAGACAACAGCTGCGTCCCGTGGGCTCCTGCACTGTCCCCTGGGTTTGTGCTTCCAGACCTGTGTTTGCTCACATCCATCAGTAAGGCGAAAGATGAGAGAAAAGTGCACTGCAGGTGCAGATGGTCCCTGTGCTTCCTGGAACTGCTCGGTCGCACACAACACTATGTCTTTATAATTCAGATCTACTTCTACGGTAGCCATTACCTATTAGGATTCAGTGCTCCTTAAAATGATGCTCAGAGGAATTTAGTTCTCCGGACACCCCTCCACATGGACACCCCCATGCGAGCGTGTACTTTCAGGAGGAGAGAGTTTCAAGACTAAAAACTTATTTTAACTTAAAAGTTATTTGATTTAAGACTTAAAGAGTTTAAGCCAGATTTACTTTGGAAGATGAGTATTTGTTACATCTAAGGGATAAATATTTTCTCCTATTTTAACAACACGTCTTCCCTTTGATTTTCTCACACATGTTGTATTTAACTAATAGAGTACAAATACCAAAACAATGGAATATCCAGGATTTACTCAGCAAATGCCATTAGATTTTGTGCAGGCATGGTATAGAAATGGCACAAAAAACTTTGGATTCTTAAGGATCATTTCCAGTAATTCATTTTCAAAACTAAGGGATTTTTAATACTTGAAAAATTCAATATATTTCATAGAGTCATTACATTTTGTATAGTTCTGAAATAATGCCAATTTTGCAACTTAATTTGTTAAAATGATAATAAATGAGAAGGCTGTCACTTGACAGAGAAAAACTAGCTCTTTTTTCTGTTATCTGTTTTGCTGTAAGGTTAATTCTTTATATTTTATATTTAAATTAATTCGGATTTCTTTCATAATAGGGGACTTACTATATTATGGAATTAGGATAGAAACGGGCAAAAAAGGCAGAAAGAGAATGGGGGGGAGGGGAGAGGGTAGGAAGAGATCAATTAAATAATTTTTTTGTCAAAAATCAGATATGCACATATTTTAGTTTGGAGAGCATATGCTGCTCTTGATGTGGATCCAAAACCGAGGCAGTGCCTTGAACAAAATAAAACCAGCTCTGTAATTATTAGCAGAGACAGATCCGTGAGGGCCATTTCCTGTAGAAAATGCCACTTTTATTTTCTTTCCTGTCTCCTGCTCAGATCCCCTCAGCAGAGAAGAGAAGGAAGAGACAAACTTACAGCGTGTGTTTCAGTAAAAAGCTATGACCGGCACTGGATTTGCCGCTGTTCCCTCGCACCTCGGGAAGTCCTGGAGGACCTGTGGCCTCCTGGACCAGCTGGAGGTCTTCTCCTTTGCAGTGGCCACGGTCACGGGTTTCAAGGAAAGCATGAAAGGAAGCCAAGTTTGCCAGTGGACACAATCTATAATCACTTCTTGGCCTGGGTCCAAGCAAAGAGATCTGAATGAAGCATGAAGATATCAGGGACAGCAAAAACTGTAAGTGAAGTGCGAAGACATCATCTGCCGCAGTAGGTGACAAAATAATTCAGGCTCCATTAGCAGGTTGTGCATAGGCTGTATAACCTGCAGGAGTGAGCAAAGCACAAGATAACAGCGAGGAACAAAGCTTGCAATATTTCTCTATAAAGCCATAAAAAAAGATACAGGGGATGATGCCAGCAGAAAGCTGATGGTTCAATCTTGATTTGAGAACTGTTAGCCTTCTCATTTTGGCGGGATATTTTTTGCACCAGAATTGAAGAAAGAGAAGGAGACATGGCTAACCGAGCAGAGAATCAAAGGCAATTAATTACTTGGGCAACTATTTGTAGGGCGGTGGAGGGCAACATGAAAGTCACCGTTCACTAGGATAAGAATTAAGCCATTTGGCAAACCAGGAACAGATGCCAGTTCTTGTTGATTAAAAGGTCAAATTATGGTGTGGGGATGGCAAATCTGTACTTGTACAAACATCTGGAAGACTATTTCCAAGCTCTTACGGCTCACCATGCAATTGGCTTTTTAGTTTTGCAAACCTGTAAGAATGGAGATACATAAGGTTGCCCATATCCAGCCAGTAGAAGCTGCATTCTTAAGAACATTGTCAGAGACAAAACACACGTATTCTCCCTGTTATTTCATACTGTTCATTATCGTTTGCTTCTCTTGCTGTCCTGTTTCTCTTTAAGGTGGGAAGTATGACGATCAGGACTTTTCATGAAAAGCCAGGTGATCTTTCTCATTTTTTCCTTCATAGAAGCGCAGGAACTCGTGAGTCTGCAAAGAGTTAACCACGAACTCTAAGAAATTACAGTATCAGACACCCACAGAGCACCTTCTTTGGTGCTCTCCCTGCCCATCACCATGCCACCATTGTGCCATCTGTGATGCCTGCACTTCATAGATGCCACAGGAGATGCTTTCACACCATTGATGCGGCCCTCATCCCCTCAGTGGTCTGCAAAATGCAGATGAAACCTTGCCAAGGAGACGAATCAGGGATAGCTCTTCCACATGACCTCCAGGCTCCTGGTTCCCAGCAGGGCAAGCGGAAAGATGTACTCTCCTCTTCAGGCACATTTGCTTCATGCACCTTGGTTCCGATTGGGGGAAAGAAAAAAGACTGAAACACCCACATTTCACTGCAGTCAAATTGTCCCAGAAATTTGTAAAACAGCTCTTAAAAAGACAAAGATTTAAAAATAGCCATCAAACCTATCATCCCCTTTCTAACTGCAATTTAATATTATTTATATGATGAAACCCCCACAGCCCCAGCAGGCTCAGAGGGACCCTGCATTAGTCATGGTGCAAATACATACAAAGACATGACCCCTGCCCCTCAGAACTTTTTATTAGCCCCTAATTAACTTCTTCTGAGACTTGAAGTCAGAATAATCAATGGGTCTCTATTCTGATTTCAAATTCATTCAGCTGGGGGAGGGGGAGGAGCTATGGAAAAATTATTTTGAAAAATATGACTTCTAAATTACCTTCTGTGTGGGACAGCACTGTAACAAACAACGCTAGGTCTGCCAAATCACTCCTGCTCTAAATAACCATCTCTCCTTGTACAGCATCTGTTGCCTGAAAGGGCTTTCATTTGTTTTTACTATTATGAATAGTCAAGAATTCAGTATCAAATGAATGGGAAACTTCTAGAAAGCTTAAACGTGCTTCATTGTACCTTGATGAATGCCTGACTGCTGCATTGCTATAAAATATAGTAATATACAAGAAAAATATAACTTTATTGTCATTTACCCCCATGCATAGGCTCGAACAGGAATATTCTCCACTCTGAAGAAAATACCTATTGACATCGTGGCTGAAAAAGCTGAGATTTTCAAAAAGCCCATTGACTCTCAAGTCTTAACGAACCTTAGGCACGCCTGAACATCAAAATTCCAAACTCATATCTCTACAAATAGTGTATCTAAATCCAAATTGAATGGGTAGAGCCCCCCAAGGCAGTTTAACCCATAACGCCTTCCTCTACTGTCTGTTATAATCTAAGGATTGCTTTTGTTTGAGGGAAGGAGGCAAGAAAACACTCCTTACGAGCACTCTCAGCAGTTCGGCGGGAGGATAGAGCCAGCTGCATGCGCTGCCGGATGAGTACTTTGGAAGCTTAGCACAGGAGAAATAGGATGACATTAAGGGCAGTGACTGGGTAAGTGTAAGAGCAGGTATGAAAAGAGAGAGGTGGTGCAATTAAGGGATGAAGTGAAGTAGTGGTGCCCAATAGATTTTAGATAATAGATGTCATTAAGGGTGATTCAGAAGATTGAATTGTACAACACAAATCAGTGTGGAAGCTGTAGAACAAACCAAGTAGGGAGAAGCATCACTTCTCTACTTGCGGTAGAGAAGTGTTGGTGTGCTTTGTGCACTGCCAGCTCTAAAAGGGACTGGGCTAACAAGAGAGATGATTAGTTTTCTAGGGGCAGAGGTTAAGGATGTTAGCGAGAGGGTTGATATGTTATAGTCAAGAGAACTGGGAATGAATCCTCTATTTGTGCACGTGGAAATTAAACGATACCAGAAAGATGAAGAGAGATTTCTCAAAAGAGGTTGGGACTCAAAAGCAGAGAAAACTACATTTTTGGTGCTGTGCAGGGTCTTCATAGACATTCCTAAGTAAATCTTGGCAAACTTGTCATGCAAATGGCTTTTTGGCTGGCACCATTTGCAAATGTTAGGCTTAGAGAGCGGAATCTAGCTGGCTATGGCCTTGACTTACGGCAGAATATTGCAGAGGAAGCTGAGGGACACAGGGACAGACAGCACATTACACGATTTTGAGGCCAATCTCATTTTATAGAGCACCTTTGTACTCCAGGCTAAATAAAATAGGTTACAAGCAGCGTGTCAGGCGTCAGCAGGGAAGTCGGTGGCAGCCCATGACAGCTATCGTGTGCTCAGCAATGTGTGTTATATCAGAGACATCAGCATAATTTATAAGAGCAAGGTAATTGTTGGCTAGAAACCTGCAATAATCGCCTTCCTTTTCCGAGAAGGTTTTATTGTCACCAGCATCTGTTGTCTGAGACCGGGGCCAAAGCTCCCTCTTGCCTGTCTTACTTCTTGATTCTGCAATGCCTTAGCACAGCCACCAAAGTTATTTGGCCTCTGAAGGTAGTGGAGCAGGTACAGATGCTGAAAACCTCCCACTTTGTTACGTATGCTGATCTTCTACTGCTGTCCTTCAAAGCGTGCCTTTAGCTCCGAATGTGGCCACCAGCTGTGCAGCTGCATCCCAGGACCAGTGCGGCACTCTCAGAGCAGAGCTGAGGAGCACAGAGGAGAAGCTGGATACTTTCTGTGTAGTCTCAGGCAGAAGACATGACTGAAACATGCCTGAAAGAAGCCCCAGGATGCCTGACCGTAAGCAGCTCAATGAATCGAGAGTGATTTTAAGCATTTAAAATTAGTTGATAAGCTGACTTGGTAACCTTAGTTGTGAATAGAGTAATTCCTCAGCTTGTCATCCTCTCCTCTCATCTCCTTCAATGGGAAAAGCCACCAAGACAAAACTAGAGGTTGTGATTCTCTTTGCCAGCCCAATACGATGCTGGGGAAGAGATGCCTTGGACCTGAGCTGCAACAGCATAGCCTGTCCAAGGACTGTGTAGACTCCATGTGAACTCATGGAGCAGAAAGCAAAAAGCAAG